>NC_083440.1:21558578-21673085 GCF_020745735.1 Hemiscyllium ocellatum | reverse complement strand
GGTGTGTGGCAGTGCTTCCTAACATCACTCCTGAACACATTAGCCCGACATTGCAAACTGTATCCCTTTATGTTTGAATGCACAAACAGTGGAAATTGGTGATGAGAAAGGTGGCCTAATTTGTAGTCTCCCACATGAATGGTTGGAAGGACCGTGAAGACCACTCTTGAGGCTCCCTCAGACTTGCAGTAAAGGGTCAAGGGGAACACCAAGCGGATCTTTATTCTCAAAGGTTTTCAGAGTGTGACAGAGAAATGGGTATAACTGTCCAAGCTACAGAAAAACGTGCAGAATCTACTCCTGGTGCAGGCTATGGGTGTCGATGTCACAGAGGATTTTCAGGAGGTGAAGAGCCAGAAAGCCTCACTCTTTAACCTGCAAAGCCACCAAGATAATCACCCGGTCTGGGTGCACACTGTGGAGCAGGACGGGACGTGCTCATGTTTGGTCTTCGACAAATTGCACAGGGAGAGCTCGATGCTCAGCATCTTGAAAGGGAGAAATTCAGTCTGTAACGTTATCTCATCCTGACATCCTGAGGATTAACAAAACCCTTTGTGCCATATTACATGACATGAATATCACAGATAGCGCATCCTCCCAGTCATTACATTCTATTGTGCAGGTTTTAATGACAACATATGGAAGAAGCTGGACCAGCCGCTATCTCTGGATGTCCTGAAGTTGTGCTGTGACATTCTTGACCCACGGCACTGTTGAGACAATGTACCATCCTGTACTCTGGCTAGTCAGAACTGATGATTTTGAAAGAGTCAGTCAGTCATGTTAGCTTTGTGCATGCTGCATTTGAAGTTAACACAATACCGCATTAACTTTATAAGTGAGGTAAAACTTAAACAGAAACGTAATACGGGAGAGTTGGGGCTCAATGTCCATTTGAGTGAGGCATTTATTCACCTGATTGATAGGTGGACAACAAGGGTTCAATTGAGAGGGACTGCGATGATGTAAACCCATGATTCGATTCCTCGAAGTAAGAAGGGTTTGAGATGAGTAAAATTTTCCAGAGAATAATGGAAACGTCTGGCGATAAATGGACCGAAAGGCATTTTGTTGCCTCTTGCTTTAGGGTGAGAAAAATCATCTGAAATTTTGTCGATGGCCTAAAACCTTTCCAAGAGTGAAATGAATGTACAATGCCTCACATTTCTCTGCATTATGCTGCACAGACTATTTGGTCCTTGTTTACTCACTGAACCTGCACTTTCCCTACTCAGTGCTGCTACGTCCTCCTTGCATATTACTGACAACTTAATATTGTGTTCTAATTAAAGGTAATGCATGATCCCATTGTCTATCTAAGTCATTGATCGAAATTATGGTGGTGTCGCAAGAAATGATCCTTGTGTCACTCACTAATACCCGTCCGACATAATGGTAATGACATAATTACTCCTGCTCTCTGTTTTTTGTCCTCTATCAGTCCTCAAGCCAAGTCCCATTTCCCCATTTCGACGGGCCTCATTGACAACATTGACACCAACCGCAATCATTTCCAGAATTGTATATTTCTACATCCTGTGCGTGCAAACCCCTCTCTGACCTCAGTCCTCCATCTTGCTTGAAACTGCTCTATCCCATCTACCGTCAGATGTTTTAGGTTTCTTCTCTGTACATGTGCAGCACACTGCAGGTGAACAGGGAATATCTCACCCTCTGTCTTGCTGTAGAGATCATGTGTGATTCAGAGTCAGATCTGAAACATGTCCAGGGCGCAGTTACCCTGGTAGGATGTTCTGTATTGATTGTAGCTTATGTAACCATTCAGGGCATTTTTAAGTAAAGTATTTTTACCTGTTTCAATTATTGCCTGGAGTGGAGAAATTATGTTCGAATCAGACACTGTCTGTGCACAAGGTGAGGAATTGCATTGCGATGACGAATTCATTAAAACCGACAGTGCGTCATCACCAATAACCAACGATGATCCCTGCACAGAATAGTCGCTGATAACCATGGAAAACACATCCCAGAGCTGAGGAGAATGTTTCTCAGAGAGACACTCAACAATTGGATTTTAATTTCCAAATGTTCAAGTCGAGGAATGTCGAAACTGAAATGAAATGAGAGTTTATAAAGTTCGATAGATGGTGCTGTGGTGTCAATGCTGGTATCCAGGGTGGCACAGTGGCTCAGTGATTAGCCCTGCTTCCTGACAGAGAGAGAGCGGGTGGGTATGGGTGCGTTACCTTTTGCAGGGTCAGTGTGGACTTGATGGGCCCATTGGTCGGCTTCCACGTTGTAAGGATTCCATTAGGTCCGTCAATATACATTTTCCTCTGTTGGGTCCTGACCGATTGAGATTTGTACAATCATACAAACCACCGTTGTAAAAATAATCTGTGGCCACGGGGAGTTCACTCACAGCTATCACCTGTTTGTTGAAATTCTTAATTAAATGAAGTGAACCACATTGTAATGTAACAGTCCCCCAGGCGATGCCAACAGGTATAAATGAAAGGCTTTGAGATTATATCACCTCGGCATTGAGGACAGAGAGATTGCCTGCGCACAGAGATTATTTCAGAAAATGACATTTTCATTTTATTATTTGCGGAAATTATTTTACATCACCCTTCCGACTGTAACAATCCCCGGTAAGTGCGGTACACCATTGAAATTGTAACAATCTCTCTGATTTTTGGCTGCGGGTTCACTCTGTCACTGACAATGATATATAGATAGGTTGTGCCCAAAATTCACACAGTGGCAGGAGCTCGGTAATTTTTTGTCAGATTACAGGGACACTGTGGATTCCGTGTCATCGCAGATTCCACAGGAATTGCCTGGGAAATTATTCATCTCTTCTGAGAACCTTCCAGAAATGCGCATTTCAATCGGAGATTACGGAGAGTTTCAATGGAATTAAGGCAAGGAATCACTTTAGAAACAAAAAAGCGGTGAAATTGTATGTAGAGAATCCAATATTAGTGAGTTTGTGTTTAGTTCTGGTGTTGAAGAGAATAAGCAGTGGGCTTCTCTGTGCATCTAAAGTTCAGAGTTAACTTGGATTTATTTGTGTAATTGCAGCAGTTTGTTTTAATAATTGTGTTTGAAGTTTGGCGATGGGCTGAATGGCTTTGTGCACGAATGAGGTGTTGTTGAGTTTTGATGGTTGCAACCTGGCATTGTATTAATGGGGCCTCCCAACTTTTTAGGTGAGTTCTGGAATTTTCAATTAAGGAAGAAACCCTTACTGAGAAAGCTGTACTTTCAATTTTATCATTTTTGTCATTTAGTTTTGTTCCTGTACGACCCTGGATATGAGTGGATGCATAGATCTGTGCTCATGCAAATGAAATGAGAGTTTTAGTAAATGACATTACCTTGTATGTTGATCACAGATAGCAGTGTTGGGACAGAAGAAAATCTCTGAAGAAACTGTTTCAAGCTGTGTATATTGATGCTCAGATGTGCGGTATCTCCAGGAAGAAATTGACTGCAATTCCAGTTGAGAATTGGCAGTCAAAAGTAATTTAGCCAAGTGACAGATACAGGGATTCTGGTGTGAATAGGTTTTGATGGCTGTTTTGTTTGGAACGGTATTGTTGGGAGTCGGGTTTTGTGTAATATATGAAAATCGTAGCGTTTCGTTTCATGCATGCATTGTTTGAGATTAACAAGAATTATACTTCTGCTGCGTGTTCGTTGTCTTTGAATCTGCTTTATAAGCACGTAGTTTGATTTATTCTGTTTTGTCATCATTTCCTTCGCAATAAATTTCATTTTTTTAATGGATGCAGAGCAGGTAGCCAGTTTTCTCAATTGATGTAGACATGAATAAGCTCTTTCAGTGCCATAACTTTCCTGCAGTTCTGCGGGATTGAAGAAAGACAGGAGTTTTAAATTGGATTCACTCAGTGGGTAGAATGCGCTGTTTCTGCATGATCCATTTCCAACATTTTAACACTGAGAAGTGTTAAATTGAATTTCAGATGTATGTGGTTAATTTCCAGTTGTTTTTTCTGAAGAAGTCTTCGTGGGTTCATTTTTTTAAACTGCATGAAGCAGTTTCGCTTCGGGAGGAATATTAATAACTAAGTTTAGAAGTTAAGAATTAATCAATTCCTTAGGTTAATATACTTACCGTATTTAGGTATTCTCATCACAAAGTAAATTTGTTTTTTAAAAAAGGACGTGTTGTGAAATCCTGTTCTGTCTATGAGCTGCTGAGTATTTGTATTATCACTTTCCATGTTAATTGCATCTGGCATTATTAGAGCACAATAGAGAGTCAGAGAGACTTGATTATTTTATAACATCATATTTCTGACGCAATCGATTGGAGCCGCAAAATTCAGTGTTTGTAGTAATGAGCTGTCTGTTTCGTTTTGTCTTATGTCGCTTATTCAAAAATTTCAACAAGCCTATCCTCAAGAGTATTTCAGTCAGACAATGCAAAGAACGCAATAAAATAGTCACATCTACGGATTTGCATTTGGCATTATCTGTTCGCTGAGTTTACAAGCGAAAATGGAACATTTTCTAAATATGACAAGGAATTGTTCACTTCCCAAAACAAATTCTGTGGGATTCCATGAATTAGCAGATCCTCAATTTATCAACACAGATCGTGGTTTGTCCCTTCAATGAAGAAACCAAACTTTCGCGGCTCTGTTAGCATCCTCTGTCAAATTATTCCATCTTCCCATGTTTTTTTGTAATATATTGATCAGAACATTCCAGGCAAACGTATATGGAGGACGGGAAAGTCTGTGGCTGTAAGAGCTGTTCCTCTCGTTGTGGTATTTTACGTGTCAGAGCTGACTTTCACGAATTCCTTGAGAACTATTATTTTGTAAGTTGGTGCATTGTTTTGGAAATTTGGGGAAAAGAAATATCAAAGCAAGGCAATTTAAGAAAGGAGGAAGATAGACAAAGTTCGACACCACATGGTCAGCCATAGAGGAATAGAGAGAGAGAGTAACGAATACTGCTGTCTGACACAGCAGTGATTCTGCACAGCTCCTGCCTTTGCTGTTTGAGTCCATGCGTTTCTGGCCATCGGAGAGCATCTGGGGAAGAAAACCAGCAAAAATCACATCTGCCCTTAGAGGAACTTGTGTGTAAGAGTTCACAACATAGCAACAGATAAGTGCATGGTGCTTAGGTGTAACCTTGCTGCCTTTTTTTTGTGTCAGTCCGAATGAAGCATTGGTGTTGTCGCCGGTTTCCTGTTTATATGTTTGAGTTACCTAGGGTGGATGTTGTCATTTCCTGTGGTGACATTATTTCCTCTCGTGATGTTATTTCCTTTTTATAAGGGGTTGTAAATCTTCTCAAAACTCTTTAACTGAAGAGGGAAATCGGCAGGGCAAAAAGCGGACATGAGATAACTTTGCCAAAAAGGGTCAAGGAGAATCTGAACGGATTTCAAAAATATATTCAGGACAGAATTGTAACACAGGAGAAAATAGGACTCCTGAAGCATCATGTGGCAGCCTGTGTGTGGAAATGCAGGAGATGTGTGCAATAGTAAAGAAGCTTTTTGCATCTTTGGTTACTACGCAGAAAGGCATGGTAGATACAGAATGATAGGGAAACAGATGCTGACACCTTGAAAAATGCCCATATTACATCAGAAGCGATGCTGGATATCTTAAAAATCATGAGGTTGGATGATGAGGTGTTGTCTCAATCTATTCGGGAAGCAAGGGAAATGATTGCAGTGGGACTTGCTGAGATATTTGTATCATTGACAAGAGGTGAGGCACTGGAAGACTGGAGGGTGGCGAATATGGTGCCACTATTTATGAAAGTGAACAGGGAAAGCCAGAGCAGTATAGACTTGTGAGGCTGACATTAGGGGTGGGCAAGCTGTGAGAGTGAATCTGCAGGGATAGGATTTACATGCATTTGGAGTGGCAAGGACTGATTAGGGGCAGTTGACTTGCCTTTGTACATGCGCAATCATGTCTCTCCAACTTAACTGAGTTTTGTGAAGAAGTATCAAAGAGGATTGATGAGGCAGAACATTGGATGTGATCTATGTGGCATTCAGGAAGGTGTTCAAACTGGTTTGTCATGATAGACAAATTCGTAAGGCTAGCTCGCATTGAACTCAGGGAGACCCAGCTATTTGGGTACAAAACTGGCTTGTGGGTGGAAGACAGAAGGTGGTGGTGTCGGCTCGCTTTTCAGACTGGAGGCCTGTGACCAGTGGTGTGTGAGTGGAATTGATGCTGGATCCACAGCTTTTTGCCATGGATATAAACGATATGAAATTGACAATTTAAATTCTAGTTCGTAAGTTTGCAGATGACACTAAATTTAAAGTGAGATTTGACAGGGAAGAAGGTTGATCAGATGGGCCAATGATCCGAGGAGTCGCAGATAGAATTTAATTTAGATGAATGTGAGGTGCTGCACATTGAAAGGCAACTCAGAGCAGGACATACACAGTTATTGATAAGGTCCTGAACATTGTTGCTGAACAAGGACAGCTTGGAGTGCAAGATCATAGATCCTTGAAAATGATTTGTGAGGTCGAGAGGTTGATGAAGATGATATTTGGTATACTTTGCTTTACTGATCAGAGCATTGAGTATAGGAATTGGGAGATCATTTTGTGGCTGTGCAGGACATTGTTTAGGACACGTTTAGAATATTGTGTGCGGTTCTAGTCTCCCTCCAAGACGTTGGAAAATTTAAAAAGTTTCAGAAGAGATGTTGCCAGGGTTGGAATATTTGAAGTATAGGGATAGGCTGAATACGCTGGGTCTGTTTTCCCTGGAGTGTCGTAGGCTGAGGTGTAACCTTATGCAGGTGTATGAAATCATGAGGGGCATTGAAAGTAGCAACAGAGAGGGTCTTTTCTCTGTTATGGGGGAGTCCTAGAACTAGATGGGATAGGTTTACAGTCAGAGGGCATGAATTTAAAAAGAACTCAAATGGCACCTACTTCACAGAGGTCATGGTGCGGCTTTGGAATGAATTGCCAGAAGAAGTGGTGGCGACTGGGACAATTACAAAATTTAATAGACATCTTGATGGATAGATAAATAGAAAGGGTTGAGAGGGATTCATGGGCAAATGAGACTGGGTTAATTTAGGATATGCATTCAGCATGGATAATTTAGACAGAAGTCTGTGTTTCCATGCTACAACATTCCATGTGTCTAACCATGACCAGATGCTAAGAACAATCGAACAAATGTTCCATAGCAGTTAAATGTATTTAAACCTGACATCAGGGAGTTTTTAAAACTTTGTGACATTTCCTGCTTCCACAACTCTCCCAGGCACTGAATTGGCAGACACCCACCATTCCCTGCGTGAACACCTCTTCCTCAGATCCCGCACAAACCCTTCCCTTTCACCCTAAAGGTATGCCCCCCACATCCGGCCCGGCCGCACATCTGATAATTGCCTGCCCACCCTTTGTTAAACACAAGAGTAGGGAGCGTCTAAATGGGTCTGGCCTGTGGAGCTGTCATGTTCAAATTCATGATTTGGAGATGCCGGTGTTGGACAGGGGTGTACAAAGTTAAAAATGATACAACACCAGGCTATAGTCCGACACGTTTAATTGGAAGCACACTCGCTTCGAAAGCTAGTTTGCTTCCAATTAAACCTGTTGGACTATAACCTGGTGTTGTTTGATTTTTAACTATGTTCACACTCGACATCTGAACCTTCCCAACTGCCCCAGTTATGTGCTAAGATCTTATATTGCGATCGGCGCCGATGCATAGATGCTTGATCATTAATTTCCAATTTGCATTTTACTTCATGTTTCTTTCAGTTAATTGCCTGGTGATTTTGGTTTTCACACGGGCGAAATGTGGTCTCTCTAACAGCACAACGCGCTGCCTGTTGGCTATGGCAATGTCGGATCTACTGTTTGTTCTCACTGACATCATACTGTGGAAACTCAAATTCTTTGGCATGCCAACGTGTTTCCTGATCTCACCTCTGTGTGCCGTCCTGTCTATGTCATGGCTCGTGCAGCCACAGACTATTCCGTCTGGTTCACTGTCCTTTTCACCTTTGACCGTTTGTGGCCATTTGCTGCCTGAAAATGAAGAGAAGATATTGGACCGAAAAAGCCTTGACTGTGGCTATGGCTGCAACTGGAATTCTTCTCATTTCAAAAAACATTCTCTTTTATTTTCGGTTTGAACCTGGGAGAATAATTAACAATGTTCTGTGGCACTGCCAAATAAAGTCAAGTTATTTTACTGATCCCAGGTGGCTGGGATTCAGGTGGTTTGAGATCATTTTAAACCCTTTCATCCCATTTGTCTTAATTCTGTTGATGAATACACTGATGGTCAGACACATTTTGTTGATCAGTCGAGTCCGCAAGAGCCTGAGGGGTCCGAGGAAGGGAGAGAGGCACAAAGACACAGAGATGGAGAATCGGAGGAGGTCAGTGATTTCCCTCTTCACCATATCCATTAGCTTCATACTTCTGTGGACAGTGGTTGGTTCAAACGACGCGTACATTGTCATTAAAGGAATAAATCGCTGGAACTACAATCCTATAGTGGTTTTTACGTTCATTTCAGAAATGCTGAGGGATATAAGCTGCAGCACGAACACATTATTTTGTGCAGTGACTCTCTCCAAGTTCAGAGCAAAGTTCAAGAATGCGGTGCAACAATTGGTTTCATAAATTCTTTACTTAATGGGTCAGCAAAATATCTGGGGCGGTCCCCAGACAACGGCAGTTATCACAGAGCAGGAATTGCATATGTTCAGACAGACGTTCATCAGCACAATCACATGGATTGAGTTAATTACCCTGCTTTGGATGGCGAGGAGCGAAGCAAGATGGGTCACCATTCACCACGCTCAGGTAAGCGCTGCTACCCCTCATTGACTGATGGATTGACACACATGTAGACACAAAGATAATGAGGAGCAGTAGTCCATTCAGCCCTTCAAATCTGGTCCACCCGTCATTCCAGAACATCACGGTTCATCCAATTCTAAGGTGTAATCCACATTCCTGTCTGTCCCTGACAATGATATCAATCTCCCAGACTGAACATAATCCATTCACCTCCACTTTAAGAAATATTGGAAGACACAACAAAGGGACAGCACTGAAAGGAAGACGAAGTAACTGTCAGGGGCAGTTGCTTCATTTGTAGGAGGGAAAGAGGCTGGAGGAGTGATTCCAAATGATGGATTGTCTGTGAGTGATGGACTCAGCTGGAACATTGTGTCTCCACGGAGAGCCCTGTGAATGAGTGATAATGTCCAGCAGCAGGAGTTTCTGCATTTCCCCTGCAGGGGAGGAGATTGAGGGACAGAAACAGCTCCTCCTGTACCATGATCAATGTCAGTCTCTGTCTGTTAGCTCAAAATAAATATTTTTCCCAACAAGACAAACTCTCCGTGTGCTGGTTATCCCCTGATCTGAATTGTTTCTTGCTCCATGCACATTTGTTTAATTTTGACAGTGTTCCATGTTTACTCCCACCACAGGAATATTGCCTTGTCTCTCTTTCTGCCTCCTTCTGCATGTCGTTTTCTCCGTCCCTCTCTTCCTCTCTTTCTCAATCTCTTTCGCTAAGTCTGCATCTCTCTCTCCCCATCTCTAAATTTCTTGCTGTCAGTCTCTCTCTGGCTCTATCCCTCTACCTCTGCCTCTCTGTCTGTCTTTGTCTCTGTGTCTCATGCTCTCTCTCTCTCTGCTTCTGCCTCACTCTCTGTTTCTTTTTCTCACATTGATCATATCAGACATGTGTACTCTCAGTTTAACACTTGTTCACATGAATTAACTCAAACCACTTCTATGCCTCTTCTTTCACCGAGTTTATCTGAGGAGTTGATTGTGAAAAAATACAAAATGCACAGGCGCAACCAACAATACCTTGGCATAATGTTAGTTACATCTCTGTAAATGTTGTGTCCCTACGTCTTCTGCACTTTGACTGTCTCCCTCTCTCTCCCTGTCAATGTTGAGGGAGTTTGTATTGAAGTGTTTCACTTTCCATTGTGAGGGTCTCTGTGTGTATCCATGTTTCACCGCCTTTGTGGGACTTTCACTCTGTGTGTGTGTACACAGTTTTTGTCTTTGGATATGTCCACGCGACACCTTGTGAGTTCATTTCTTCCCCCGTGTGTTTGTTTCTCTCTGTGTGTGGACGTGGAGAAGTATTTTGGTGACTCCATATTTCGGTGTTTATGTGTTTGGGTATGTTAGTCTATGTGGGTGTGTTTCTGTGACACTGAGTATGTCTGTGTGGCTGATTGTTACTGTGCTAGTGTGAATGTGTATCTGTGTGTGTTTTGACAATGTATAGAACATCAAACATAGAACATAGGAAAATACATCGCAGTCCAGGCCCTTCGGCCCTCGATGTTGCGCCGATCCAAGCCCACTTAACCTACACTAGCCCACTTTCCTCCATATGCTTATCCAATGCCTGTTTAAATGCCCATAAAGAGGTAGATTCCACCAGTGTTACTGGCAGGGCATTCCATGAACTCACGAATCGCTGAGTAAAAATCTACCCCTAACATCAGTCCTATACCTACCACCCCTTAATTTAAAGCTATGCCCCCTCGTAATAGCTGACTCCATACTGGAAAAAGGTTCTCATGGTCAACCCTATCTAAACCCCTAATCATGTTGTACACCTCTATCAAGTCACCCCTAAACCTTCTTTTCTCCAATGAGAACAGCCCCAAGTGCCTCAACCTTTCCTCATGCGATCTTCATATCATACCAGGCAACATCCCATTAAACCTCCTTCATACCCGTTCCAGTGTCTCCACATACTTCCTATAGTATGACGAACAAAACTGTCCACAATACTCCAGATGCGGCCGCACCAGAGTTTTATACAACTGCAACATGACCTCAGGACTACAGAACTCAATTCCTCTACCAATAAAAGCCAGCAAGCCATATGCCTTCTTCACCATACTATTTATCTGGGTGGCAACTTTCAGAGATCTGTGTACATGGACACCAAGATCCCTCTGCTCATCCACACTACCAAGTATCCGACCATTAGCCCAGTACCCCATCTTTTTGTTAATCATACCAAAGTGAATCACTTCACACTTACCCACATTGAACTCCATTTGCCAACTTTCTGTCCAGCTCTGCAGCTTATCTATATCCCTCTGTAACCTGACACATCCTTCCTCACTGTCAACAACTCCACTGACTTTCGTATCATCCGCAAACTTGCCCACCCAACCTTCTAGCCCCTCCTCCAGGTCATTTATAACAATGACAAACAGCAATGTTCCCAAAACAGATCCTTGTGAAACACCGCTAATAACTGCACTCCAAGTTGAACCTTTCCCATCAACTACTACCCTCTGTCTTCTTCCAGCCAGCCAATTCCTAATCCAAACCTCCAACTCACCCTGAATGCCATACCTCCGTATTTTTTGCAGTCGCCTACCATGGGGAACCTTATCAAACGCCTTACTAAAATCCATATGCACCACATCTGCCGCTTTACCCTCGTCCACCTCGTTAGTTACCTTCTCAAAGAATTCAATCAGGTTTGTGAGGCACGACCTGCCCTTCACAAAACCATCCTGACTATCCTTGATCAATTAATTCATAAATCCGATCCCTTACAATTCTCTCTAAGACTTTGCCCACAACAGAAGTGAGACTCACCAGCCTATAGTTACTAGGGTTATCCCTATTCCCCTTCTTGAACAAGGGAACCACATTTGCCACCCTTCAGTCTTCTGGCACTTTTCCTGTAGACAATGAGGACATAAAAATCAAGGCCAATGGCTCTGCAATCTCCTCCCTTGCTTCCCAGAGAATTCTAGGATAAATTCCATCAGGCCCAGGGGACTTATCTATTTTCACCCTTTCCAGAATTTCCAAGACCTCTTCTCTACATACCTCAAAGCCGTACATTCTAATTAATTGTGACTCAGTATTCACATCGGCAACAATATCCTGTTCCTGAGTGAATACTGATGAAAAGTATTCATTCAGTGTCTCCCCAATCTCTTCAGCCTCCACACGCAACTTCTCACTACTATCCTTGACTGGACCTATTCCTACCCTAGTCATTCTTTTATTCCTGACACACCTACAGAAAGCCTTTGGGTTTTCCCTAATCCTACCAACTAAGGTTTTTCATGTCCCCTTCTTGCTGCTCTTCGCGCTCTCTTCAGATCCTTCCTGGCTACCTTGTAACTCTCAATCGCCCCAATTGAACCTTCACGCCTCATCTTTACACAGGCCGCCCTCTTCCCTTTAACAAGGTATTCCAATTCCTTATTAAAGCACGGCTCCCTCAGACGACCTTTTCCTCCCTGCCTGACAGGTACATATTTATCAAGGACACTCAATAGTTGCTCCTTGAACAAGCTCCACCTATCGATTGCGCCCTTGCCTTGAAGCCTACTTTTCCAAGCCATGCATCCTAAGTCGTGCCCCACCGCATCATAATTTCCCTGCCCCAGCTATAACTCTTGCCCTGCAGTGCACACTTATCCCTCCATCACAAGAGTAAAAGTCACTGAATTGTGGTCGCTGTCCCCAAAGTGCTCACCTACCTCCAATTCTAACACCTGGCCAGGTTCGTTACCCAGAACCAAATCCAGTATGGCCTCACGTCTTGATGTCCTGTTTACATATTGTGTAAGGAAACCCACCGCACACATTGGACAAACACTGACCCACCTAATGAACTCGAGCTATAGCTTTCCCAGTCAATTTCAGGAAAGTTAAAGTCCCTCACAACAACCACCCCATTACTGTCACTCTTCTCCAGAATCATCCTCGCAATCCTTTCTTCTACATCTCTAGGACTATTAGGAGGCCTGTAGAAACTCCTAACAGGATGACCTCACCTGTCCTATTCCTAACTTCTGCCCAAAAATGACGACTCTTCATCCACCGTCTTTTCCACCCCGTAATACTATCTTTGACAAGCAATGCCACTCCTCTCCTGTGCGCTTTTATAGGCAAAAAACACCTACCCATGTAAGCTTGCACTGCACCAGCTTTCGGTCCCGGCTGCCCCTCCGGTCGTCGTTACTTCCCCCTGCTGCTCCCGCTCTTTCTGTGAAGAGTAAAAATCCACCGCTGCCCGCTACCGGTAAGTAATTTTAAAACAAACTGTCTTACCTTAGCTGTAGCCTTCCGGGTTCGTTTAAACTCAGCTGCTGCTTGCACTCAAAATGAGTGTGTGGGGATGTGTGTGTGATTATGTGTCTGTATGTAAATGCATTTCTTTATTTGGAATGACTTTTTATGCGTGCATGTGTGTGTTCTGTATCTCTGTTGGTCTGTTGGTCAGTATGTCTGCATTCCTGTCTGTGGATGTGTGCGCATTCTTTATCTCGACGGAGGCATGTTCCTATATCTCTCAGTATGGTGGCATTTCTGTGTGTGTATGTAAAGTTTGGTTGTGTTAATGTGTCAGTGTGTAGGTGTAGTCGCACACTTTAGTCTGATTGTAATCCTTTGTGTGTTTGTGAGGGTGAGGGTGTGTTTGTATGACCCTCAGGATCAGGTAATGTTTTTATCTGGAGTTGGTTTCCCACATGTCCGTTTGACTGTTTCTGTGTATGTTCATGTGTTGAAGGTGGAGATGGGATGTGTTCATGTTTTTGTTTATCAGTATCTTCCAATGTCTCAACTCGAGTGTATTTGGGTATGTGGGTGTACTTTTTTGACTGAGTGGCAATTTTTTGCGAGTGTGTGCATGTGGGTGTGTTTTTGTGTCTCTCAGGACCTGATTATATTCCTGTCTCGTCACAACACTCCCTCTCCTGAAAAAGGACGAGTGCACCCTATAACAGGTCACGGTGCACAGATTGCTCTCAATGGATTATACGTGGGAACCTGGGAGAAATCCAAACATCAGTCTCTCCACCGAATACCTACTGAAACTTGAACTGTTACTTCGGTTAGTGGACCTATTGTTTAACTCGGGAAACAAGGCAAGGTAATAGTTACTAAGATGCAAGACACTAGGAATCTCAAAGGACCAGTAGGAACTTGGGACGGTTGCCCACTGATCCCTGAATGTTGGAGGACAGGTTAATACAATAATTAAGGTGGCACATCATATACCACATCCCTCGATCAATGGCGGTACAGAATATAGGGATAGGGAGGTCTTTCTCGCCCTTTGTAGGACTCTATACACTCACATGAACACAGAAATCTTCAAAAAGCTGATGAGAGGTGGAAAAGGTGACAGCGTTTAAGAAGTGAAACTGGTGAGTTGGGCGAGAGTGGAGAAAATCCCTTGTAGATAAAGATCCAGAAATTGTTCCCTCCAAAAACACGTCAATCTCCTCTTATCATTGGAGAAAAAAAGCTATTCAGAGAACGGTGTCACCAGCAGAGCTGATAAACTGCGCATTGACACTCTCTAATGAACCTTGATGTTTCTCTTTGGTGCATTTTGTGTTCTGGAGCTGAGCTGACCCCACTCTGACAACGACAACCATCTTTCTACGTGCCAGATATGACACGCACTAGCGGGGAATGACCCCTGATTGTCCTTCAAATGAACATTGAGCGAGCCACAGGGATGCCAGGGTGTGTCACTCTCACCTTCCCTCTGGGATTCAGCTCTTGGCCCATGTTTGAAGCAAGAATGTCATACTAAACAAAAGTAGACATTTCTGGATTGCTCAGCATGACTGGCAGCATCTGTGGAGAGAAATCAGAGTTAACGCTTCGAGACGGGTGATGCTTTCTCAGGACCTGTCGCAACTTGCCTTCCCAACTATTTTTGTGTCAACTGCAAATTCGTCAACATCACATGTTTTTCCTTTCTCCAACTCATTCATATACAGAATATTGCATTCTTCATTTGGATATCATATAAAGTATTCAGTATTGTTATATGTTGGAGCTGAGTGTGCCTGTACAAATATTGCTGTGTATAAGAATTGATCATGTTTGCATGTAAATATTATTGTGCATTGTATCTGTTTGTGTTTATAAATAAACATTGTTTTGCTTTGGATTTGTTCTCGTTTAAACGTAAATATCATGAAACATTAGAACTGCTCATTTGTAAATATAAATATGGTTGTGTCTGGAAATGGTTCCTGGTCATATTTGCTTCCTGTTTCCTTTTTTTTTATCGATACTTTTATTAGAAATTTAACATTTTTACAAGTTTACAAAAATAAACAAACTCTCAAGTACAAACATTGATATACAATTAAATCTTCAATATATAATAAGCAAAATTTAGCAAAAGAAAAATGCTGTGAAAAAAAACCTCAACTAACGACAAATCTAACGTACAACTAACCAGAGTGTATATTTAAGTCTCTTACATTATTCAGATAAGAGAAAGAATAAAAGCCAACGGATATCACATAAATTGGGTAGTGAGATTCATGCTGGGAATGTGTTAGCATCAAGTGTAACAAAACCCGTATTTGTGCGGGATTCCTCTCCCAAGGTGCCCCGGACCAGCCAGGTTCGTAATCTCAAATAAATTAAAGTGCTTGTTAGGATAGCCGAAATATCTGAACCCATATAATTCAAGAAGGGCTGCCATATTTCATGAAATAATTCGGTCTTTCGGTGCACCATATCTGTAAGCAAGTGAAGGGAAATACATTCCATAATTAATTTGTGCCAGTTTGAAAGTCCAGGGGGCCCTCAGCGACCCAGTTTACCAAAATATTTTTCCTTGCACAGAAAGAGAGAATAGAAAAAAGCCTCTTCCCGTGCATATCCAGGGAGGGTAAGTTCGAAAAGCCCAAAAGGAGAGATACAGGGTCCACTTTAATTTCCGTTCCTAAAAATTCTGTCAGGGTGCTTGCTACTTTAGTCCAGTATCTACGGCTCTTACGACAGGTCCATAGGCAATGCACAAGAATGCTCTCCTCTATTTTGCATTTGGGACACATTGGAGATGCTCCTGTCTTAAATTTTGCCAATCGATCCGGTGCTATATGGGCCCTATGAAGTATCTTCAGTTGGATAGCCTGAGTTCTGTTATAGATGGTGATTCTTCTGGCGTTTTCTCAAATGTCATTCCACGTTTCTATAGAGATTTCTAGTCCCAATTCCTGATCCCATGTTTTAAGCAGATTGACCATATCTCCCGAATACTTCATCATGTAGTAAATAATAAATAGTACTGATGGACAATACCCCCATTGGTCGTCGCACTCTACATTCTCTATCTGATTTTTAAAGGCTATCTAATAAAGTAGTCTTCTTCTGTATATAATCTCGAATTTGGAAGTATCGAAAGAGGTCTCCATTAGGAAATCTGAATTTCTGACGCAGCTGTTCAAAGACCTCAGGACCCCAGCTTTAAATGGTTCCCCTAGACATGAGATACACCTGGATCTCTAGAGTTTAAAAGTGGCACCTGTAAACTCCAGTTGGAATCTCCATGCCCCCACTATCAGCACAAAGGGGGATGCTTTATGTAAGTTGCCCTCATTTTGCCGCATTATATTCCAAGCTTTAATTGTGTTTAGTATTTTATGGTTTTTACAGTGATCTGTAATGATTTTCCTCTTGTCTGAAAATAAAAGGTAAATAAGAGAGCATTTTACTTGAGAAGCCTCGATGTCCAGCCAGATTGATTGCGGATCAGACAAGACCTAATCAGCTATGTAACTTAATAGGGAACTTAACTGATATTTCCTAAAATCTGGGAAGTCTAATCCTCCCCTTGCCTGTGGCAGTTGAAGCTTCTTCAGCTTAATGAGGGGCCGTCTACGATTCCAGATAAAGGAACCCAACCAGCCATATAATTTACGTAGTGCCCGCCTCGGCAGCATCACCAGAAGCATTCTCATAGGGTATAGGAGACAGGGCAGGACATTCATTTTAATTAGTGCAATTCTACCCAGCCAGGAAATTGGAAGGTCTCTCCATCGCTGGAGGTCCTGCCTTATCCTTTCCAGTAAATACACAAAGTTAGCCTTGTATAACTGACCAAACACTGGGGTAATAAAAATGCCTAAATCTCAGAAACCCTCCAGGGGCCAACGAGAGGGAAAATTGGATCCATCCAATAAGTGGGGTATTATAGCATGGCCACCCATTGGTATAGCCTCCGATTTTGATAAATTAATTTTATAGCCTGAGAATGCGTTAAAAGTATTAATAACTTGGATTAAGTGAGGTACGGACATCAGAGGATTACTGAGGAATAGAAGACCATCATCTCCATAAAGGTTAATTTTATGTTTACCTGTACCAATCCTCGGGGCCGTTATATTAGGATCAGCCCGTCTTGCTTTTGCTAGTGGTCCAATTGTTAGCTTAAATAACAATAGCGAGAGAGGACGTCCCTGACGGCAGCCCCTACCCACACTGAAGCTATCTGAACCTAATCCATTGGTAAACACAACTGCTTTGGGATCACGATACAATGTTGAGACCCATTTGGTAAACACCTTTCCAACGCCAAACCTTTCCAATGTGTAAAACAAATACGACCGTTCAACCTTATCGAATGCCTTTTCCATGTCTAATGAGACTACTACTCCTGGTATCTTTCCCTGATGGCAGGCCTGAATCATATTCAAAACCCTTCTAATATTATCGGATGATCTCCGGCCCTTAATAAACCCTGTCCGATCCTCCTTTATGATATTAGATTACATTACTTACAGTGTGGAAACAGGCCCTTCGGCCCATCAGATCCACACCGACCCGCAACCCACCCATACCCCTACGTTTTCCCCTTACCTAACACTACGTGCAATATAGCATGGCTAATGCACCTGACCCGCACATCTTTGGACTGTGGGAGGAAACTGGAGCACCCAGAGGACTGAGAGCAAACTCCACACAGTCAGTCGCCTGAGGCGGGAACTGAACCCGGGTCTCTGGCTCTGGTACCCTTTCTCGTCTCAATGCTAACATTTTAGAAAGGATTTTAAAATCTACATTTAGCAAGGATATTGGTCTGCGTGACACACAATCCTCTGGATCCTTTCCTTTTTTAAGGATAAGAGAGATATTTGCCTCTTTCAGTGAAGGCGGGAAACAGCCCTGTCTATATGCATAGTTATACATGTCCATAAGTGGACCAGCCAATATTTCTGTAAATTCTTGATAGAATTCAGCTTGAAAACCATCTGGGCAGGTGCCTTACCCCTCTGAAGTTGCCTGATTGCATCAAGTATTTCTTGGACTGTTTGGGGAGCATTTAAGACCGACACCTGTTCCGGAGTTAGGCCAGGAAAGGTCAAATTTTTTTAAAAAATGATTGCATCCTCCTAGTCCTGTCTTCACAATCCTGCGATTTATATAAATCAGAAAAAAATTTTCTAAAGATTGCATTAATCCTTTTATGATCATGAGTCAAAATGCTCATACTTTCCTTGATAGACGTGATAGTTTGAGGGGCCTTTTTAAGCAAGAAATGCTAAGTATCTACCCAGTTTGTCGCCAAATTCAGACAACCTTTGTTTTGCAAATAATCTTTCCCTCTAAGCCGTTTGTGTAAGCGTGGTGTTTAGTGCTATCCTAAGGGCCGTAATCCTTTGCAATGTGATAATAGAAGGTCTATCAGCGTATGCTGTTTCAGCTGCTTTTAAGCGAGCTTCGAGCAGACGCTGTTGTTCTCCCTTTAATTTTTTCTGGGTCGCTGAGTAGGAGATGATCAATCCTCGCACGTAAGCTTTGATGGTCTCCCACATCATTGATGGGTTGCTAGCCGTACCTAAATTAATTTCTAAAAAAAGTTTCAAATTCTTGAGAGAAGTACTTTACAAATTTACTATCTTACATCAGGAAGCGGTCCATACGCCAATGCAGAGGGGATGTCCCATTGTTCCTCGCCTTGGTTTCCATACATACATCAGCGTGGTCGGAAATTGCTGCACTACCTATTTTACAGGATGATATGGAATTTTAAAAAATCGAGGAGGCAAAAAAACATATCAATTCTAGTATGACATTTATGTGGATTGGAGTAAAAGGAAAAATCTCTGCCCTGTGGATGAAGACATCTCCATACATCTATTAATCCTAATTCTTTGTTCAGATCCACCAGTTGTCTAGATCTGGGAGATACTCCTGCAGTATTCTCGGGAATCCTATCTATTTCTGGATCCATAAGACAATTAAAGTCTCCCCCTATAACTGTATGACGGTCACCAAGAGCCATCAATTTTGAGAAGGCTTCCAATATAAATTTAAAGGGGTGTGCCGGGGGGCAGTACAAATTTAAAATTCCATATTCCTCTTCATTTATAAGGGCTTTAATCAGAATATATCGTCCAGATTCGTCTTTTGTCTGATTTAGGATTTTGAAAGGAAAATTCTTCCGAATAAAAATAACAACTCCCCTACTTTTTGAGCTAAAAGAAGAAAAAAAGACCTGACCAAATCCACCCTGTCGTAATTTCATGTGCTCTTTATCAACTCTTTCTTTCTCGAGATTTGATAATATTTTCTTCCTTTTAACTGGCGAATTACTCCCCTTGACATTCCAGGTGCATCACATAACCGACTGATCACCCGTAATCGTCTGGGCAAATCTGAGACCCCTCGGGAGGGGAAACCCTATCCAGAACATCCCAAACATAGAGCATATAAAATTGACAAAAATAAAATCTCTCTAATACACTCACAGCAGTATAATAAGAAACAATTTCTAAATAATAAAAAAAGTATTTAAATGGAGATTTTCCCCCTTGTTCCCGGGGGTGTCACTTACTTTCCAAACGTCCATCGTATCCTCTCCCAACCCTTGACCCAGGCGCTCCTCAATAGGATGAAGAGAATTCAGATATACAACAAAGCTAGAGTTAACAATGAGCACCCAACCCCCACCGCCCCCCCACCCACACCAACATCTGGATATATTTGGTAATGTTAATACCATGTATAAACCTATATAACTATAAAATTACAACCTCAACAAATAATAATTAAATATAGTAACACAAAATAACATGGGAAAACAACCCTGCTCCTAGAGACAGAAGTAAAATAGAATGAGGTATCCACCTCCCCCACGAGCATTAACTAACCACCCCCCCTCCCGGCTTATATATATAGAATATAAAAAAAACAAGGCGGGGAGAAAACCGTTGAATAGACAACAAATAAGTAAATCCCTCCCCCCACCCCCCAAGATACTATTACACAGTAAGGTAAAAATAAGGGAAAAGGGGGGATATAAACCGGAGTCGGGGGAAGGCAAACCAACATCTATTATCTCTTACAGTTTATCTGAGAGTGTCCAAACATTCCTTAGCCTTTTCTGAAGTTATACACGGATCCTTCATGGTTAACGCGTAGCGTTGCTGGGTAGCGTCAGGAGTACTGAATATTTAAATACCCTTAAACACTTCTTCGCCTTATCGAATGCCTTCCTCTTTTGGACCAGAGCTGGGAAAAGTCCTGGAATAACATGATCTTGGATCCTTTATAGATCATGGCTTGGCAATCTTATCCAAGATTTGTAGAGGCTTCTCAGAGTATCTGCCTCTCCTTATAGCTCTGCAGCTGGAACAGAACCAGGCGGGGACGCTGGTTCAATCTGGGCCCGCGTATTGCATCCCGGTAGGCCCATTCCACCTTTACCTGGCCTGATCCAACTTCCAGATTTAAAAGCTGTGGCAGCCACTGCTCGAGAAACGCTGTAAGCTGGCCTTCCTCTTCCCGTTCGGGAAGGCCCAGCAAACGAATATTTTTTCGACGACCTCAATTATCGAGGGCGTCAATGTGATTCTCTAAGGTCCGGACTCTCGATTCGCCCCTCCGACTCGGCGCTCGATTTCCTTAATGTCTCGGTCGTGCTTTTGCAGCGCGGCAGAAAGTGAGTCCCACCGACTTCGGGTTTCTTCAATAAAAGCGTCGATCTTCGCGTCCAGTTTAGAGATGATTTCCACAAGGCTCGCCACTGAAGGTTAATCCCCCGGGGCAGCTGCAGACGCCTTTGCTGCAGCTGCAGAGGGTGGGGCAGGGTTCCTGCTTGCTGAGAGCTGCGGGCTCCCTTCCCTTTTGTCATTTTTACTGAAGATTACATTGTTTAAATTTAATACTAAACGGACAATTAAATTATCCAGCTATTTTAAATGATTTGGTGAGTGTGGTGGGGGTGGTGGTTGTGAATTGGAGTTGTTCCAGTTTATGTGTATAGAAATTATTTTGTG
Organism: Hemiscyllium ocellatum; assembly: GCF_020745735.1. Classification (NCBI taxonomy): domain Eukaryota; kingdom Metazoa; phylum Chordata; class Chondrichthyes; order Orectolobiformes; family Hemiscylliidae; genus Hemiscyllium; species Hemiscyllium ocellatum. Next base: position 21,652,010 of record NC_083440.1, on the reverse strand, counting down.
TTGAAGCAGCTCCAGTTGGTAAATAAATATTGTCGTGTACTGGAGCCGTTGCTGTTCATATGAAAATATTAACATATTCTGAAGTTGTGCCTGCCTCCTTCCTAGCAGCAATACTGTATCCGATGAGTGGATCAGCTGCTGAGCCCCTCCAGTGCTGTGGGATGAATTTGCTGTTCCAGCGCCCGGCAGTGGAATGGCAACAAACAGCAGCAGTTTACATGTGTTTGTGGTTGATGGAATGCTTTGGACATTACAGCCGTTCTCTGGTTATGGTGGGGCAGAACACACATTCTGAAGAGCATCAGGGAAGATAGACAGAGTGAGAGAGAGGGCTGAAGATTGTAATAGGGAGAGAATTCAACAGAGAATAATTGTATCGGATTAAATAGACAATAATTAGTAGAGGGTTAAACAAAGAGTAATAACGGGAGGGTTACATCGAGCAGAAGGGAATCGTCTTTCGTACAACGTAATAGGAAAGTTTTAATTGGAGATTTACCGGAAGAAAAATTGAATATAACTGAGGGAGGAAAGTGTTCATTACAGGGAAAGTGAGAAGAATTATTGTCAAGTAGCAGGGAGAGGGTTAAATAGAGAGTAATGCGAAGAGAGTTCAATATAAAGCAATAGAGAGGGTGCAATGGAGTGTAATAGAGAGAAAAGTGACAACAAAGCAAGTGGGAGATGGTTGGACGCAGGAAAGGGAAAGAATCTTATATAAAGAAATAGGGGGAGAACTAAATAGAGAGAATAGAGGTGAGGGTTCAACACAGGAGAGCAGGAAGAGGATTAAGTACAGGGGAAGAGGAGAGTTTAAATACAGAACATACAGTATTAAATACAAAGCAGTAGTGAGCGTGTTAATCAGAGAACAATAGGAAGTGAACTGAATACAGAGATAGTTAAAGATTCGTACCTCTGATAACAAGGAAAAGACAAACACATGACCTCAACACCAAGGAGAGGGAAGCACTAAAATCACTAAGAAACGATAAGAAAATAATCATACTACCAGAAGACAAAGGCAGAATGACGGTCACCCTGGACAAAGCAGACTACATCTAAAAAGTGCAAAACCAGTTGCAGATACCAACACTTACCAAAAGAGGTTGTTTGACTCCACACCACAGCTCACCAGTAGGATAAACAACACACCGAGGAACCTACAACAAAAAAACGGACAGATAACCTGGTTTGGCCTGCAAAGAATGAAACCTGAAAGCAACAACACCCCCAGATTCTATGAACTACCTAAAGTGCACAAACCAGACATCCCACTCAGACCCATAGTATCACTACCAGGGACACCATCGCACAAACTGGCTGAAGAACTACAGCAGAAACTGAAATGCCTGATCACCGGATCCAGACACTCTACACAATCAACACAGGAATTCTTGGACATCATCAGAAATATACACATAGACAAGAAAGAAACCATGTTCTCATTCGATGTAACGGCACTGTCCACCTCTATCGACAAAACCCTAGCCAGAGAAACAATAGCCAACCTGCTGGACATACAGAACAGACAACAGGACGTTGAACCTATCAACAAATACGGCATACTCAAACTACTGGACCTGTGCCTCACAACACACTTCACATTTAACAACCAAATATATCAACAAATCACCGGCACACCCATGGGCTCACCCATCTCTGGACTCATAGCAGAAGCCGTAATGCAAAGATCTTCCTGCAAGTTCAACCCAAAGTCTGGGTCAGATATGTGGATGACATCTTTGTAATCATTAAAAACACGGAAATAGAGAACACACACCGGATCATCAACGCCACACTCACAGGAATCCGATTCACTAGGGAGGAAGAAAAGGACAACCAACTCCCATTCCTAGACGTGATGGTACAGAGAACACCTAATGGACAATTCACCACAAAAGTATACAGGAACGCTACTCACACAGACCAAATCCTGAACTACGAAAGCAACGACACCAACACACACAAAAGAAGGTGCATCAAGACACTATTGAAAAGAGCCACAACACACTGCAGCACACCACAACTGCATAAAAAGGAAGAAGAACACCTATACAATGTATTCGCCAAAAACGGATACCCCCGCAACTTCATCAACAGATGCCTAATGGAAAGACAGTAGAACAAGGACAGGCCACAATCCAAAGGACTAGCCACACTACCATACATCCAGAGCATTTCCAAACTGACAGCCAGACTTCTGCTACTACTAGGACTCCTAACAGCACACAAACCAACAGCCACTCTCAGACAACAACTCAACAGAACGAATGACCCGATACCCAGCATGAGCAAAACCAATGTCGTGTACAAAATCCCATGCAAGGACGGCGCAAAACACTACATAGGACACACAGGAAGACAGCTAACAATCCGCATCCATGAACCCAACTAGCCACGAAATGACACGACCAGCTATCCTTAGTAGCCACACATGCAGATGACAATCAACATGAGTTCGAATGGGACAACACTACTATTATAGGACAAGCCAAACAGAGAAGAGCCATGGAATACCTAGAGGCATGGCACTCATCCACAGATTCAATCAATGAATACATCGATCTGGACCCAATTTAACGACCACGGTATGGACAGCTGGAACTGACAACTGGAAGCGGCAGTTTCAAACCACTACAAATGCCAGAGGAAAGATCACAGAAGCGCTTCACAGGAGGCTCCCAAGCACTGAGGATGTCACCTAGACAGGGGACGAAACGTCTGCAACACAAACTCCCAGCTCGGTGAACAGACCCACAACAATGAGCACCCGAGCAACGAATTTTCTCACAAACTTTGAATAGTGAAAGATTGTGATGAGCAGAGTTTAAATTTAGTGGGTTCAGTGGAGAGTAGTTATGAGAGCTTCAAATGTGATGTAATAGAGACATAATAAAATCGCGAGTAATGGAGAGGATTGAAAACAGGGTAAGAGAGAGGTGTTTGGATACAGGGGAATAGAGAGGGTTAAACGGAGGTAAAGACAGGGTTAAGTGAAGAGTAATAAGGGTCGGAATAATGTCAGACAAAGAGGAAGATGATTAATTACAGCGCAGGGAATAGAGAGGACTGAGTGCAGATAACGTCTTAAATACAGAGTAACAGGGAGAGTCTCATATTCAGAGAGACAAGGTGAAAGGGAAATCAGGAGAAAATGAAGCAATGGGGAAGAGTGTGGGTTGCATAAGGGAACAGTGATACAAATCAATGCAGATTAGCAGGGAGAGGTTTGCATACAGGGAATAATAAATGCTTAAATATAGGGACAAAGACTGGCAAAATACCGGGCAATAGCAATGAATAAATACTGGGTAAGAGAGACGAGTTTTAGCTTGACTCAGTTTGGGGGTAGCGGTGGGCACAGTCCTCTCTTCCAATTTCCAGACATCAACATTGAAATTTGGCTCTCAGAGTGTCCATTCCCACAATCAGTTGTCTCCATGTTGCACTGCTTCCCGGGACTACCTCTTCCCACATCACCGACAGCTCCCTCATTCCCACTCCAGTTGTCATTACACCCCATGCAACCCTACTCCTCATGCCTTCCCTTTACCTCCTGCCTTTGCTTTGTCATGTAGAGCAGTGTGGACTGACGTTCTGCCCTTCTGCTATTGTTGTGCTTAGGTGTGGGAGTGAAAGGCCTTCTGCTCTTCTTCTTTACCAATTCAGAATGAGCAAAAGTGTCTCCCCCACTTCCTTTGCATCATTCCCAAGAAAGATTTTCTTTTTGATTCATTCACAGGATGAGGGCATCGCTGACCAGCACCAGCATTTATCACCCATCCCGAATTGCCTCCAGGGCTGTTAAGTGTCAACTACATTGTTGTACGTCAAGAGTCCCGTGTAGTCCTGACCTGGTAAGGATGCAGTTTCCTCTCTGAAAAGCATGAGTTAATCGCCAAGTGACCTGGGTTCATCATCCGACTCTTCAATTTTAGGTAGTCATTGTATTTAATCTTCATCATCTTCCACAGTGGGATTTGATCTTGAGTGCGCAGAACATGACTTGGTTTCCTGCCTCAATAGAGAGGCGATAATACTGCAAAGCCGTCAGCTCTACCTCAGTTACGCTCTCGTCCTGTGAAACAGGCTGGAGAAGGGGCTGAAGAAGAGCTGTATGGTCTCCTGTACCAGAATAACAGGCCGGAGAGGAGCTAAATGGCCGACTTTTTCCAGTGGTGTAGGCTGGAGAATGAGCTGAATGGCCTCATCCTGTTCCTGTGGGACAGATTGGAGAAGGGATGAATGGCCTCCTTCTCATCCAATATTGTTGGGTATGTTAATGCCAACAGCAGTCTCATTCATCATTGAAAGCTAAGCAATGCGTTATCCCCTGAATTAAAAAAAAATCAGTCCGTTAAATTTCCAAGTCTCTGCCCATTTGTTCTCCACATTTTAAATAAAGGCTAATTTCAGTTTTCCAAATATTAACTCTATTCAGTGTTAGTTAGTTGGATATGTTCATGTGCAATTTACCCCTTTAACGAGTGAAATGGGCAGGCAAATGGCAGATAATGTTGGAAGTAAGGAAGCTTCATTCTTTTTGGTAGAGATAATATAAATTAAGCGGATGAATTCTAGTGGGGACTTAACATCAAGAGTTGGAGGTGTATACTTCTTTTTTGGAAAGTGACGGGAACGTTGAGCAGATTTGTCAAAAAAAAGTTATCCAAAGTCGAATGGAATGCAAAGGAAAGGGGAATGTTATTTTACCTGTATAAATCACCGCTTCAGACACACCTGGGGGAAACAGCCCAGATTTGAACTCTTGAATATCATATGACTTCCATTAGGTTAAACCTGAGCTCCACCCACGACAGCACACCGCACTTTAGGAAGCATGTCAATGGAATGGATGCTTTGAAATGGCATGTTTTCTCAGTGGTTCGCATTGCTGTTTTACAGCACCAGGGACTGGGCGTTGATTCTAACCTCGGGTGACTATCTGTGTACATGCTCTCCGTTCTTGTGTTGGTTTTCTCCTGGTGCTCTGGTTTCCTCCCACAATCCAAAATATACATGTCAGAAACATTAGCCGGGCTGAGCTGCTCATGGTGTTCAAGGCTGTTCAGGTTAGGTGCATTCGTCATGGGTAAGTTTCGGGCAGGGGAATGTGTCTGAGTGGTTTACTCTTCAGAGGGTAGGCATGGACTTGCTGGGCTGAAGGGCCTAATTCCACACTTGAGGGATCGTATTCAAGGCCGTGGGAGGTGGTTAATAGTCATGGGAACTAAATAACAGGACATTTAACCGCTGTGACCTTGTCACAGCATTCAGTGCCTGATTTGTAGCCAAACTCCATATACTTGTGTTTGTGCCGTATTCCTTACAAACTATGCTTAAGAAAAAGAAATCTATCGCAGATATAAAATTAACATCTAATCCAGCATCCACTCCACTTTGTGGAAGAGAGTTCCCATCATCCAACACCCTTTGTGTGTGGCAGTGATTCCTAACATCTCTCCTGAACATATTAGCCCGACATTGCAGACTATATCCCTTTATGTTTGAATCCACAAACAGTGGAAATTGGTGATCTTTATAAACACTATCTTCTGAGTTCTGGAGAACGGTGGCCTAATTTGTAGTCTCCCACATGAATGGTTGGAGAACTGTGAAGACCCTCTTTGAGGCTCCCTCAGACTTGCAGTAAAGAGTCAAGGGGAACACTAAGCGGATCTTTATTCTCAAAGGTTTTCAGAATGTGACAGAGAAATGGGTGCAACTGTCCAAGCTGCAGAAAAGCGTGCAGAATCTACCCCTGGTGCAGGCTATGGGTGTCAATGTCACAGAGGATTTTCAGGAGGTGAAGAGCCAGAAAGCCTCACTCTTTACCTCCAAAGCCACCAAGAAAATCCACCCGGTCTGGGGACCACACTGTGGAGCAGGACGGAACGTGCTCATGTTTGGTCTTCGACAAATTGCACAGGGAGAGCTCGATGCTCAGCATCTTGAAAGGGAGAAAAATCAGTCTGTAACGTTATCTCATCCTGACATCCTGAGGATAAGCAAAACCCTTTGTGCCATATTACATGACATGAATCTCACAGATAGCGCATCCTCCCAGTCATTACATTCTATTGTGCAGGTTTTAAATGACAACATATGGAAGAGGCTGGACCAGCCGCTATCACTGGAGGTGCTGACCAAGGCTCTCGACTCCTTCGAAAAGAATAGGCCTCGCGGAAGTGATAGCGTATCAGCCGTGTTGTATTCGACTCTGTGAGAGTTGATTGGATAGGACCTGGTGAAAGTGGAGAACAGGGAAATTGAGATGTTAAATATTTGACTCAGTGACAGGCCACTGTCAAAAACTGTGCATTTATAAATAAAGGGTGATTAATGACAAGATGCTAGAATATGAGCATTGATTTTACTCCCAGATATTGTTGCTGCCAAAGTGCATCAGGATCTTGGCTTCTTCATGTTCCACACATTCCCACTCCAAACCCTGTTCCACCCCAGCAAACCACACACCACAAGATGTCCTGAAGTTGTTCTGTGACATTCTTGACCCTCGGCACTGTTGAGACAATATACCATCCTGTACTCTGGCTAGTCAGAACTGATGATTTTGAAAGAGTCAGTCAGTCATGTTTGCTTTGTGCATGCTGTCATTTGAAGTTAACACAATACCGCATTAACTTTATAAGTGAGGTAAAACTTAAACAGAAACGTAATACTGGAGAGTTGGGGCTCAATGTCCATTTGAGTGAGGCATTTATTCACCAGATTGATAGGTGGACAACAAGGGTTCAATTGAGAGGGACTGCGATGATGTAAACCCATGATTCGATTCCTCGAAGTAAGAAGGGTCTGAGATGAGTAAAATTTTCCAGAGAATAATGGAAACGTCTGGCGATAAATGGACCGAAAGGCATTTTGTTGCCTCTTGCTTTAGGGTGAGAAAAATCATCTGAAATTTTGTCGATGGCCTAAAACCTTTCCAAGAGTGAAATGAATGTACAATGCCTCACATTTCTCCGCATTATGCTGCAAAGACTATTTGGTCCTTGTTTACTCACTGAACCTGCACTTTCCCTATTCAGTGCTGCTACGTCCTCCTTGCATATTATTGACAACTTAATATTGTGTTCTAATTAAAGGTAATGCATGATCCCATTGTCTATCTAAGTCATTGATCGAAATTATGGTGGTGTCGCAAGAAATGATCCTTGTGTCACTCACTAATACCCGTCCGACGTAATGGTAATGACATAATTACTCCTGCTCTCTGTTTTTTGTCCTCTATCAGTCCTCAAGCCAAGTTCCATTTCCCCATTTCGACGGGCCTCATTGACAACATTGACCCCAACCGCAATCATTTCCAGAATTGTACATTTCTACATCCTTGTGCGTGCAAACTCCTCTCTGACCTCAGTCCTCCATCTTGCTTGAAACTGCTCTGTCCCATCTACCGTCAGATGTTTTAGGTTTCTTCTCTGTACATGTGCAGCACACTGCAGGTGAACAGGGAATATCTCACCCTCTGTCTTGCTGTAGAGATCATGTGTGATTCAGAGTCAGATCTGAAACATGTCCAGGGCGCAGTTACCCTGGTAGGATGTTCTGTATTGATTGTACATTATGTAACCATTCAGGGCATTTTGAAGTAAATTATTTTTACCTGTTTCAATTATTGTCTGGATTGGAGAAATTATGTTCGAATCAGACACTGTCTGTGCACAAGGTGAGGAATTGCATTGCGATGATGAATTCATTAAAACCGACAGTGCGTCATCACCAATAACCAACGATGATCCCTGCACAGAATAGTCGCTGATAACCATGGAAAACACATCCCAGAGCTGAGGAGAATATTTCTCAGAGAGACACTCAACAATTGGATTTTAATTTCCAAATGTTCAAAGTCGAGGAATGTCGAAACTGAAATGAAATGAGAGTTTATAAAGTTCGATAGATGGTGCTGTGGTGTCAATGCTGGTATCTCGGGTGGCACAGTGGCTCAGTGATTAGCCCTGCTGCCTGACAGAGAGAGCGCGGGTGGGTATGGGTGCGTTACCTTTTGCAGGGTCAGGTTGGACTTGATGGGCCCATTGGTCGGCTTCCACGTTGTAAGGATTCTATCAGGTCATTCAATATACATTTTTCTCTGGTTGGTCCTGACCGATTGAGATTTGTACAATCATGCAAATCACAGTTGCAAAAATAATCTGTGACCACTGGGAGTTCACTCACAGCAGTCACTTGTTTGTTCAAATTCTTAAATAAATGAAGTGAACCACATTGTAATGTAACAGTGCCCCAGGCGATGCCAACGGGTATAAATGAAAGGCTTTGAGATTACATCACCTCGGCATTGAGTACAGGGAGATTGCCTGCGCACAGAGATTCAGGCAGACAATGGCATTTTCATTTTTCTATTTGCAGAAATTATTTTACATGACCCTTCCGATTGTAACAATCCCCGGTAAGTGCGGTATACGATTGAAATTGTGTCCATCTGTCTGATGGTGGGCTTCGGGTTCACGCTGTCACTGACAATGATATATAGATAGGTTGTGCCCAAAGTTCACACAGTGGCAGGAGCTCGGTAATTTATTGTCAGATTACAGGACCCTGTGTATTCCATGTCATCGCAGGTTCCACAGGAATTTCCTTTTAAATTATTCGTCTCTCCTGTGAACCTTCCAGAAATGCGCAATCCAATCGGAGATTACTGAGAGTTTCAATGGAATTAAGGCAAGGAATCACTTTAGAAACATATAAGCGATGATATTCGATGTAGAGAATGCAATATTAGTGAGTTTGTGTTTGCTTCTGGTGTTGAAGAGAATTAGCAGTGGGCTTGCGCGTGCATCTAAAGTTCAGAGTTAACTTGGATTTATTTGTGTAATTGCAGCAGTTTGTTTTAATACTTGCGTTTGGAGTTTGGCGATGGGCTGAATGGCTTTGTGCACGAATGATCTGTTGTTTAGTTTTGATGGTTGCAACCGAGCATATTATTAATGGGGCCTCACAACTTTGTAGGTGAGTTCTGGAATTTTCAATTAAGGAAGAAACCCTTACTGAGAAAGCTTTACTTTCTATTTTATCATTTTTGTCATTTAGTTTTGTCCCTGTACGACCCTGGATATGAGTGGATGCATAGATCTGTGCTCATGTAAATGATGTGAGTTTTAGTAAATGACATTACCTTGTATGTTGATCACAGTGTTGGGACAGAAGAAAATCTCTGAAGAAACTGTTTCAAGCTGTGTATATTGATGCTCAGATGTGCGGTCTCTCCAGGAAGACATTGACTGCAATTCCAGTTGAGAATAGGCATTCAAAAGCCATTTATCCAAGTGATCGATACAGGGAGTCTGGTGTGAATAGTTTTTGATGGCTGTTCTGTTTGGAACGGTATTGTTGGGAGTCGGGTTTTGTGTAATATATGGAAGTCGGAGCGTTTCGTTTCCTGTATGCATTGTTTGAGATTAACAAGAATTATACTTCATTGCCTTTGAATCTGCTTTATAAGCACGTAATTTGATTTCTTCTGTTTTATCATAAGTTCTTTCGCAATAACTTTCATTTTTTTAATGGATGCAGAGCAGGTAGCCAGTTTACTCAATTGATGTAGACATGAATAAGCTCTTTCAGTGCCATAACTTTCCTGTAGTTCTGCGGGATTGAAGAAAGATAGGAGTTTTAAAGTGGATTCACTCAGTGGGCAGAATGCACTGAGACGTGTTAAATTGAATTTCAGATGCATGTGGCTAATTTCCAGTTGTTTTTCTGAAGAAGTCTTCGTGGCTTCATATGTATACACTGCATGAAGCAGTTTCGCTTCGGGAGGAATATTACTAACTAAGTCTAGAAGGTAAGAATTAATCAATTCCTTAGGTTAATATGATTACCGTATTTAGGTATTCTCATTACAAAATAAAGTTCTTTTTTTTAAAAAAAGACGTGTTGTGAAATCTTGTTCTGTCTATGAGCTGCTGAGTATTTGTATTATCACTTTCCATGTTAATTGCATCTGACATTATTAGAGCACAACAGAGAGTCAGAGAGACTTGATTATTTTGTAACGTCAAATTTTCTGACACAATGGATTGGAGCCACAAAATTCAATGTTTGTAGGAATGAGCTGTCTGTTTCATTTTGCGTAATGTCGCTTATTCAAAAAAATTCAACAAGCATATCCTCAAGAGTATTTCAGTCAGACAATGCAGAGAACACAATAAAATAGTCACATCTACGGATTTGCATTTGGCATTATCTGTTCACTGAATTTACAAGCGAAAATGGAACATTTTCTAAATATGACAAGGAATGGTTTACTTCCCAAAACAAATTCTGTGGGATTCCATGAATCAACAGATCCTCAATTTATCATCACAGATAGTGGTTTGTCACTTCAATGATGAAACCAAACTTTCTCGGCTCTGTTAGCATCCACCGTCACATTTTTCCACCTTCTCATTTTTTTGTACTATATTGATCAGAACATTCCAGGCAAACGTATATGGAGGACGGGAAAATCTGTGGCTGTAAGAGCTGTTCCCCTCGTTGTGATATTTTACGTGTCAGTGCTGACTTTCACGAATTACTGGAAAGCTATTGTTTTTTAAGTTGGTGCATTGTTTTTGGAAATTTGGGGAAAAGAAACATCAAAGCAAGGCAATTTAAAAAGGAGGAAGATTAGACAAAGTTGGGCACCACATGGTCAGCCAGAGAGAAATAGAGAGAGAGATAATTTATTACTGGTATCTGACACAGCAGTGAATCTGCACAGCTCCTGCCTTTGCTGTTTGAGTCCATGTGTTTCTGGCCATCGGAGAGAATCTGGGAAAACAAAACGGCAAAAATCAGAGCTGCTCTTGGAGGAACTTGTGTGTAAGAGTTCACAACATTGGAGCAGATAAGGGCATGGTGTTTAGGTGTAACCTTGCTGCCTTTTGTTGTGTCAGTTTACAACAGCGAGTCGAGCGAGTTCATTCTTGGGTATTAATTTTATTGAGGTCTGTCTCTTGATTAAATTGTAAAGGTAGATGTCATTGGTTATAAGTTAGCCCGGAGAAGTGTCTTTTAGAGCTCTGCGGCTGTGGTATTTTCTGGGTCTGTAGATTATTGAGGTGCAAAGATGACTTTTAGTGGACTGATGACCTCTTCCTGTCAGATGTGGGAGATTAGGGAAAGCTTCCATTTACTGAAGATGATGTCTGCAGTAAGTGTGTGTGGTTGTGAATCCTGTCAAGTCGCCATGGATCGATTGCAGAAGCATTTAGAGGCAAAGAGAAATTTACAGAAGGTAGGGAGTGGGATGGCAATCATTTACAGGAAGAAGGGAAAACCGCAGATATAATCATGTAGATGGGACACCTCCAGGAAAGGTTGAACAGATAGGTGGATAGTGGAGAATGCTGTAGAATACAAAGGCTGATGTAAAGACAGAAAGAGAGCTAAGAGAATAGGAAATTTGTATGTTTGATAATGGATAACATTAAGCTGTAATTGGACAGGATATTCCTGCGATTGTGTCCAGGGAAGATTTTTGTGTGGAACTGAGAAATAAGAAAAAAAGATCACTTTATTGGGGTTGTATTATTGACCCACGAATAGTAAGTCGGGAGTCGAAAAAAATTCGTAAGCAGATATCAGTTATCTGTAAGAATAATAGGCTGGTAATAGTAGGGAATTGTAACGTTTCAAACGTAGTCTGGGACTGCCAGAGTGTTAAGCGTTGAGATGGAGAGGAAGTTGTTAAGGGTGTACAAGAAAATTTTCTGATTCAGTATGCAGATATCGCTCCTCGTGCATGCTCAAAACTTGACCTACTCTCAGGAAATAAGGCAGGCCAGGTGACTGACGTGTCAGTGGAAATCACTTTGTGGCCAGCGAACATAATTCAATTAGTTTAAACAGTGGCCAATTTTGAAAGTACCTGGCAAGAACTTTCAAAAGCTGACTGCAGGGAAATGTTTGTCAGTGAAGCGATGATGAGAAATTGGGAAGCCTTCTAAAATGAAATAACAAGGGTCCAGAGACGGTATGTTTCTGTTCGGCTGACAGGCAAGACTGGTAGGTGCAGGAATGCTGGATGATGGAAAGAATTGAGGTTTTGGTTAAAAGAAGGACGCATATGGCAGGGATAGACAGCAGATATCGAGTCAGTTCTTACAAGTGCATAAGGGGAGTAGGAGGACACTTAAGGGGGAATGGATGCAGGTTTATGTGCTGAGCTGGAAGATTCAGTTTCAAACATAGAGTCATGCTTATTTTGGATAAATTAGATTAGATTACTTACAGTGTGGAAACAGGCCTCTTTGGAAATCTCAGGAACTGATTGTCAGGGAACTTGCTGCGATAATTGTATCATTGTCAGTAGGTGAGTTTCTGGAAGAGTGGAGGTTGGCGAACATAGTGCCGGTATTTAAGAAATGTGAGAAGGGCAAGCCAGGGCAGAATAGACTCGTGAGCCTGACATTAGTAGTGGGCAAGCTGTGAGAGTGAATCTTCAGGGACAGGATTTAAATGTATTTGGAGTGACAAGGACTGATTAGGGGCTGTTGACATGACTTTGTACATGCGCTATCATGTCTCACCAACTTAACTGAGTTTTCTGAAGAAGTATCATAGAGGATTAATGAGGCAGAAAGTGCATTTGATCGATATGGACTTCAGGAAGGTGTTCAAACTGATTTGTCATGATAGACAAATTCGTAAACGTAGCTGGCATTGAACTCAGGGAGACCCAGCTATTTGGATACAAAACTGGCTTGTGGGTGGAAGACAGAGGGTGGTGGTGTCGGCTCGCTTTTCAGACTCGAGGCCTGTGACCAGTGATGTGTGAATGGAATTGATGCTGGATCCACTGCTCATTGACATTGATATAAATGATATGAAATTGACAATTGACATTCTAGTTCGTAAGTTTGCAGATGACACTAAATTTAAAGTGGGATTTGACAGGGAAGATGGTTTATGAGATGGGCCAATGATCCGAGGAGTCGCAGAGTTTAATTTAGATGAATGTGAGGTGCTGCACATTGAAAGGCAGCACAGAGCAGGACATACACAGTTATTGATAAGATCCTGGACATTGTTGCTGAACAAGGACAGCTTGGAGTGCAAGATCATAGATCCTTGAAAATGATTTCTGAGATAGAGAGGTTGGTGAAGACGATGTTTTGCATACTTTGCTTTACTGATCAGAGCATTGAGTATAGGAATTGGGAGATCATGTTGTGCCTGTGCAGTACATTGTTTAGGCCACATTTAGAATATTGTGTGCAGTTCCAGTCTCCCTCCAAGACGTTGAAAAATTTAAAAAGTTTCAGAAGAGATGTTGCCAGGGTTGGAATATTTGATGTATAGGGATAGGCTGAATACGCTGGGTCTGTTTTCCCTGGAGTGTCGGAGGCTGAGGTGTAATCTTCTGTGAGTTTTTGAAGTCATGAGGGGCATTGAAAGTAGTAACAGAGAGGGTGTTTTCTCTGTTATGGGGAAGTCTAGAACTAGAGGGGTTAGTTTTACGGTGAGAGGACATGAATTTAAAATGAACTCAATTGGCACCTACTTCACAGAAGTCATGGTGCGGCTTTGGAATGAATTATTAGAAGAAGTGGTGGTGGCTGGGACAATTACAGAATTTAAGAGATGTTCTGATGGATAAATAAATAGAAAGGGTTGAGAGGGATTCATGGGCAAATGAGACTGGGTTAATTTAGGATATGCATTCGGCATGGAAAATTTGGACTGAAGTGCGTGTTTCCATGCTATACCATTCCATGTGTCTAGCCGCGGCAAGAGCGCTGAGAACAATTGAATAAATGTTCCATAGTAGTTAAATTTATTTAAAGCTGACATAAGGTAGATTTTAAACTTTGTTTACGTCCGACACGTTTAATAGGAAGCACACTCACTTTTGGAGCGACGCTCCAAAAGCTAGTGTGCTTCCAATGAAACCTGTTGGACTATAACCTGGTGTTGTGTGATTTTTAACTATGTTCAAACTCGACATCTGAACCTTCCCAACTGCCCCAATTATGTGCTAAGATCTTATATTGCAATCTGCGCCGATGTATAGATGCTTGATCATTAATTTCCATTTTGCATTTTACTTCCTGTTTCTTTCAGTTAATTGCCTGGTGATTTTGGTTCTTGCACGGGGAAAATGTGGTCTCTCGAACAGCACAATGCGCTGCCTGTTGGCGATGGCAATGTCGGATCTACTGTTTGTTCTCACTGACATCATACTGTGGAAACTCAAATTCTTTGGCATGCCAACATGTTTCCTGGATCTCACCTCTGTGTGCCGTCCTGTCTATGTCATGGCTCGTGCAGCCACAGACTGTTCCGTCTGGTTCACTGTCCTTTTCACCTTTGATCGTTTTGTGGCCATTTGCTGCCTGAGAATGAAGAGAGATTATTGGACAGAAAAGGCCTTGACTGTGGCTATGGCTGCAACTGGCATTCTTCTCATTTCAAAAAGCATTCCCTTTTATTTTCGGTTTGAACCTGGGAGAATAATTAACAATGTTCTGTGGCACTGCCAAATAAAGTCAAGTTATTTTACAGATCCCAGGTGGCTGGGATTCAGGTGGTTTGATATCATTTTAACACCTTTCATCCCATTCGTGTTAATTCTATTTATGAATACTGTGATGGTCAGACACATTTTGTTGATCAGTCGAGTCCGCAAGAGCCTGAGGGGTCCGAGGAAGGGAGAGAGGCACAAAGACGCAGAGATGGAGAATCGGAGGAGGTCAGTGATTTCCCTCTTCACCATATCCATTAGCTTCATACTTCTGTGGACAGTGCACGTTTCAAACGTCGTGTACTTTAGCATTAAAGGAACATACCGTTGGAACTACAGTTCTATAAAGGATTTTACATACATTGCAGAATTGTTGAGGGTTTTAAGCTGCAGCACGAACACATTATTTTGTGCAGTGACTCTGTCCAAGTTCAGAGCAAAGTTCAAGATTGCGATGCAAAAATTGGTTACATAAATCCTGCACTTAATGACTCAGTAGAAGAACTGGGAGAGGTCCACAGGCATCTGCAGTGTTCCCAGAGCTGGAACTGCATATATGCAGATAGAATTTCATCACAACAATAACATGGATTGAGTTGAACACGCTGCAGTGGACGGCGGGGGCCGAAGCAAGATGCGTCACCATTCATCATGCTCAGGTACACACTGCTATCCCTGATTGACTGACAGATTGGCACACATGGAGACGCACAAACAATGAGGAGCAGTATTCCATTCAGCCCTTCGAACCTGATCCACCCATCATTTCAGAACATCATGTTTCATCCAATTCTAAGGTTTAATCCACATTCCTGTCTGTCCCTGACAATGATACCAATCTCCCAGGCTTAACATAATCCATCCACCTCCACATTAAGATATATTGGAAGACACAACAAAGGGACATCACTGAAGGAAAAAAGAAGTAACTGTCAGGGGCAGTGTAGAAGGGAAAGAGGCTGGAGGAGTGATTCCAAATGATGGATTGTCTGTGAGTGATGGACTCAGCCGGAACATTGTGTCTTCAAGGAGAGCCCTGTGAATGAGTGATAAAGTCCGGCAGCAGGGGTTTCTGCATGTCCCCCATAGGGGAGGAGAGGGATGGACAGAAACATCTCCTCCTGTACCATGATCAATGTCAGTCTCTATCTGTTAGCTTGAAATAAACATTTGTTTACAACCAAACAAAGTCTCTGTGTGCTGTTGATCCCCTGATCTGAATTATTTCTTTCTCCTTACACATTTGTTCAGTTTTGACAGTGTTCCATGAGCTGTCTTATGTTTACTCCCACCAAAGGAATATTGCCTTCTCTCTCTTTCCGCCTCTTTCTGCATGTCGTTTTCTCCGTCGCTCTCTTCCTCTCTTTCTCACTCTCTTTCGCTATGTCTGCATCTCTCTCTCTCCATCTCTAAATTTCGTGTTGTTAGTCTCTCTCTGACTGTATCCCTTTACCTCTGTCTATGTCTCTGTGTCTCATGCTCTCTCTCTCTCTTTCTGCCTCATGCTCTGTTTCTTTCTGACACTTTGACCACATCAGACTCATGTTCACTCAGTTTAACACCTGCCCCCGTGAATTGGCTCAAACCACTTCGATATCTCTTCTTTCACTGAGTTTCTCTGAGGAGGTGATTTTGGAAAATACAAAATGCACAGGCGCATTCAACAATACCTCGGCATAATGTTAGTTACATTTCTGTAAATGTTGTGCCCTTTCGTCTTCTGCACTTTGACTGTCTCCCTCTCTCTCCCTGTCGATGTGAGGGAGCTTGTGTTTAAGTGTTTCACTTTCCGTTGTGAGGGTCTCTGTGTGTATCAATGTTTGACTGCCCTTTTGGGAGTGTCATGCTATCTGTGGGTGTCCACAGGTTTTGTCTTTGGATATGTCCATGTGACATATTGTGACTTAAATTCTGCCCCCGTGTGTTGGTTTCCCTCTGTGCACGAACCTGGATAAGTATTTTGGTGACGACATATTTTGGTGTTTATGTGTTTGGGTATGTTGGGATTGTTTCTGTGACAGTGAGTATGTCCGTTTGGCTGTTTGTTACTGTGCCAGTGTGAATGTGTATCTGTGTGTGTTTTGACAATATATCTGCTGTGTTTGTGTCTGTTTATATGCTGTGTGTATGTGTGGTTGCATTCCTATGACAATGACGTTTTTATGTCGTTGTGTATGTGTGTGCCTGTGTTAGTGTTAGCATCTTACGATGATTGCTGACTCTGTATGTGTGTGTCTCTGACTTTCAGTGCATTATTGTGGAAGTGAGGCTGTGTCTCTCGCCACCTGTGCTGCTGTTTAAGCAGCTGCGTGTGTTGTTCAGATTGTGCTTTCCTCCCTGTCGATGTGTCAGGATCTTTCTGTGGCCCAAGCAGGATCTGTTTGCCTCTCTGTGGGCGTGTCTCTGTTCGCTTCTGAGTGTCGCTCGATGTCTATATATAATTGTAGGTGTGGTTCTGGAACGGTGTTTAACTCTGCTCATGTGTGCACAAATGTTCCTGTAAGTTCTTGCATGTTGATGTGTAATGTCTCTAAGTATGACTTCAGTTCTATATGTGTGTGTGTGGATGTGTGTATGAGTATGTGCCTGTGTGTAAATGTGTTTTTTTATTTGGAATGTCTTTTTATGTGTGCATGTGTATGTTCTGTATCTCTGTTGGTCTGTTTGCATATCTCAGCATGACTATTTCTGTCTGTGGATGTGTGTGCATTCTTTGTCTCTACAAAGGAGTGTTCCCATGTCTCCATTTCTGTGGTATTTCTGTGTGGGCGTGTCTATGCAAGGTTTGGGTGTGTTAATGTATCAGTGTGTAGGTATAGTCACGCAATTTAGTCTGATTGTATTCCTCTGTGTGTTTGTGAGAGTGAGGGTGTGTTTGCATGCTCCTCAGGATCAGGTAATGTTTCTGTCTGGAACTGGTTTCCCACATCTCCGTTTGAATTTTCTGTGGATGTTCATGTGTTGTAGGTGGAGGATGGGATGTGTTCCTGTTTCCGTTAATCAGTATCTTCCTATGTCTCAACTTGAGTGTTTTTGGGCAGGTGGGAGTACTTTTGTGTCTGAGTGGCAAATTTTTGCAAGTGTGTGCATGTGGGTGTGGTTATGTGTCTCTCAGGACCTGGTTAAATTCCTGTCTCGTCACAACACTCCCTCTCCTGAAAAAAGGATGAGTGCGCCCTACAGCAGGTCACGGTGCACAGATTGCTCTCAATGGACTATACGTGGGAACCTGGGAGAAATCCAAACATCAGTCTCTCCACCACATAACTACTGAAACCTGAACTGTTACTTCGGTTTCTGGATCTATTGTTTAACTTGCGAAACAAGGCAAGGTAATATGTAATGTGATGCAGGACACTAAGAATCTCAAAGGACCAGTGGGAACTTGGGATGCTTGCCCACGATCCCTGAATGTTGGAGGACAGGTTAATACAATAATTAAGGTGGCACATCATACACCACATGCCTCGATCAATTGTGGTGCAGATTATAGTGGTAGGGAGGTCTTTCTCGCCTTTTGTAGGACTCTATACACTCACATGAACACAGAAATCTTCAAAAAGCTGATTAGAGGTAGAAAGGGTGACATTGTTTAATAAGTGAAACTGGTCGATTGGGCGAGCGTGGAGACAATCCCTTGTAGATAAAGATCCAGAAATGGTTCCCTCCAAAAACACGTCAATCTCCTCATATCATTGGCGAAAAAAAATTTGTTCAGAGTAAGGTGTCACCAGCAGAGCTGACGAACTGAGCATTGACACTCTCTAATGAACCTTGATGTTTCTCTTTGGTGCATTTTGTGTTTGTGACATATTTCTACTACTGAGTATCAGTGGTGGAGGAAATGTTTGTTTGTAGTTGTGATGTCAATCAAGCAAACTGCTTTGTCCTGGGTGATGCCAAATTTTCTGAGTGTTGATGGAACTAAATCCAAACAAGAAACTGGGGAGTATTTCGTTACACTTCTTACTTTTGCTTTGACTTTGGGGAGTCAGGAGGTGAGTTACTCGCCGTGGTCTTCCGGGCTGCTGACATCCTCTTGTAGCAATGATATTCAAATTAATTATGACCAGCTATTTATTGATGAAGTAGCTGAAGCTGTTTTGTCCGAGGATAGAACGCCGTGGAATTTCTGCAGAGGTGTTCTGGAGCTGAGCTGACCCTCCTCTGACAACGACAACCATCTTCCTATGTGCCAGATATGATTGGTACTCGAGCGGAGTGTGCCCCCAATTGTCCTTCAAGTGAATTTTGAGCGAGCCACAGGGATGTCAGGGTGTGTCACTCTCACCTCCCCTCTGGGATTCAGCTCTTGGCCCATGCTTGAAGCAAGAATGTCATATATAAACAGAAGTAGACATTTCTGGATTGCTCAGCATGACTGGCAGCATCCGTGGAGAGAAATCAGAGTCAACACTTCGGGACTTGTGATGCTTTCTCACAACATGTCGCAACTTGCCTTCCCAACTATTTTTGTGCCAGCTGCAAATTTGTCAAGAGCAATTTTTTTTCCTTTCTCCAACTCATTCATATGCAGAATATTGCATTCTTCATGTGTATATCATATAAAGTATTCAGTGTTGTTATGTGTCGGAGCTGAGTATGTCTGTACATATATTGCTGTGTTTAGGAGTTAATCATGTTTCCATGTAAATATTATTGTGCATTGTATCTGTTTGTGTTTATAAATAAACATTGTTTTGCTTCGGAGTTTTTCTCGTTTAAACGTAGATATCTTGAAACATTAGGACTGCTCATTTGTAAACATAAACGTGGTTGTGTCTGGAAACGGTTCCTGGTCATATTTGTTTCCGGTTTTCTTTGTGAGTTGTTCTTGCCTGCAAGTAAGTACTGTTGTATCTTAGTTGTGCACTCTATTATATATTAGTTTCGTGGCGCGTTTCAACTGCACATGTAAATGAATATTTTTGCCTTTTTGAAGTATTTACGTTTTTACAAAAAAATTGTTGCATAATGAACTTGGAATGAAACTGTTCATGTTTCTGCATATCAAATGTATTTTAGATCTGTTCACGTTCATTTTTAAATATTGTAAATGAGAACTTTTCACGTCTGCATGTAAATATTTCTGTGTACTGGAGCTGTTCCAGTTTATGTATCAAAGTTGTGAATTGGAGCTGTTTCAGTTTATGTGTATAGATATAATTTTGTGTTGACGCTGCTCCTGTTGGAATATAAATATTGTTGTGTACTGGAGTCGTTGCGGTTTTTAGGAAAATATTAACATATTCTGAAGTTGTGCCCATAATCGGGAGAGAATTCAACAGTGAATAAATGGTATCGGATTAAATAGACAATAATTTGTGGAGGGTTAAACAGAGAGTAATAACGGGAGGTAAACATAGAGAATCAGGGAATCGGCTTTTGTACAACATAATCGAAAAGGTTCAAATGGAGTTTTACCAGAAAAGAAATCGAATATAACTGAGTGAGGATAGTGTTAATTACAGGGAAAGGGAGAGGAATTATTATCAAGTTGCAGGGAGAGGGTTAATAGAGAGGAATGCGAAGAGAGTTCAATATAAGGCAATAGAGAGGGTGAAATGGAGTGTAGTATAGAGAAAAGTGACAACAAAGTAACTGGGAGATGGTTGAACGCAGAAAAGGGAAAGAATCTTATATAAAAAAACAGTGGGAGAACTAAATAGAGAGAATAGAGGTGAGGGCTGAATACAGGAGAGCAGGAAGAGAATTAAGTACGGGGAAGAGGAGAGGTTAAATCCAGAACATACCGTATTAAATAGAAAGCAGTAGTGAGAGGGTTAATTAGAGAACAACAGGGAGTAAACTGAATACAGAAATAGTTAAAGATTGTGATGGGCAGGCTTTAAATTTCGCGGGGTCAGTGGAGAGTAGTTTTGAGAGCTTTAAATTTGAAGTAATAGGGACATAATTAAATAGCGGATAATGGAGAGGATTGAAAACAGGGTAAGAGAGAGGTGGTTGGATACAGGGGAATGGAAAGTATTAAATGTATTTAAAGACAGGATTAAGTGAAGAGTAGTAGTGTCGGACTAATGTCAGACTAAGAGGAAGAGGATTAATTACAACGCAGGGAATAGAGAGGACTGAATGCAGATAAAGTCTTAAATACAGAGTAACAGGGAGAGTCTCATATTCAGAGAGACAAGGTGAACGAGAAATCAGGAGAAATCTAAACAATGGGGAAGAGTGTGGGTTAGATACAAGGGAACAGCGATGCAAGTCAATGCAGATTAGCAAGGAGAGGTTTGCATACAGGGAAATATAAATGCTTAAATATAGGGACATAGACTGGCTAAATACCGGGCAATAGCATTGAATAAATATAGGTTAAGAGAGACGAGTTTTAGCTTTACTCAATTTGGGGGCAGCAGTGGTGATGGGCACAGTTCTCTCTTCCAATTTCCAGACATCAACATTGAACTTTGGCTCTCAGAGCGTCCATTCCCACAATCAGTTGCCTCCATGTTGCACTGCTTCCCGGCACTACCTCTACCCACCTCACCGACAGCTCCCTCATTCCCACTACAGTTGTCATTACACCCCATGCAACCCTCCTCCTCATGCCTTCCCTTTTCCTCCTGCCTTTGCTTAGTCATGTAGAATAGTGTGGACTGACGTTATGCCCTTCTGCCATTCTTGTGCTTAGCAGTGGGAATGAAAGGCCTTCTGCTCTTCTTTAACAATTCCGAATGAGCAAAAGTGCCTTCCCCACTTCCTTTGTATCATTCTCAAGAAGGGTTTTCTTTTTAACTCATTTACATGATGAGGGCATTGCTGAACAGCACCAGCATTTATCGCCCATCCCGAATTGCCTCCAGGGCTGTTGAGTGGCAACTACATTGTTGTACGTCTGGAGTCCCGTGTAGTCCTGACCTGGGAAGGATGCAGTTTCCTCTTTGAAAAGCAACCTGGCTTCATCATTCCACGCTTAAATTTCAGATAGTCATTGTTTTTAATCTTCATCATCTACAAGAGTGATATGTGAACTTGAGTGCCCAGAACATGACTTGGTTGCCTGCCTTCATAGAGCAGCGATAATACTGCTAAGCCAACGCCTCGACCCCAGGTCTGATCTCATCCTGTGAAACAGGCTGGAGAAGGGGCAGAATAAGAACAGAAAGAACTGTTAATGTTCTTAATCAGAAACAAAAACAAATTCCCTGGAAGAAATCAACACATCTGCCAGATTCTATGCAGAGAACTCAGAGCTGAATGGCCTCCTGTACCAGTGTAACAGACCGGAGAGGAGCTGAATGACCTCCTTTCCCAGGGATCAGGTTGTAGAAGGATCTGATTGTTCTCTTGTACCAGAATAACAGGCCGGAGAGGAGCTGAATGGCCAATATTTTTCCCGTGGGGTAGGCTGGTGAATGGGCTGAATAGCCTCACCCTGTTCCTGTGGGACAGAGTAGAGAAGGAGTTCCATGGTCTCCTCCTGTTCCTGTGGGACAGATCGGAGAAGGGGATGAATGGCTTCCTTCTAATCCAATATTGTTGGGTGTGTTCATGCCAACACCAAACTCATTCATCATTGAAAATTAAGCAATGCTTTATCCCCTGAATTAACAAAAAGTCAAGCCGTGAAGTTTCCAAGTCTCTGCCCATTTGTTCTCCATATTTTAAGTAAAGGCTGATTCCAGTGTTCCAAATATTAACTCTATTCACCGTTAGTTAGTCGGATATGTTCATGTGCATTTTACCCCTTTAACTAGTGAAATGGGCAGGCAAATGACAGATAATGTTGGAAGTAAGAAAGATTCATTCTTTTTGGTAGAGATAATATAAATTAAGTGGCTGAATTCTAGTGGTGACTTAACAACTAGTCTTGGAGGTGTATACTTCTTTTTTGGAAAATGAATGGGAACGTTGAGCAGATTTGTCAAAAATAAATTATCCAAAGTCGAATGGAATGCAAAGGAAAGGGGAATGTTATTTTACCTGTATAAATCACCGCTTCAGATACAGCTGGGGGAAACACCCAGATTTGAACTTTTGAATATCATATGACTTCCATTGGGTTAAACCTTAGCTCCGCCCACTACAGCTCACCGCACTTTAGGAAGCATGTCAATGCAGTGGATGCTTTGAAATGGCATGTTTTTTCAGTGGTTCGCATTGCTGTTTCACAGCACCAGGGAGTGGGCTTTGATTCTAATCTCGGATGACTATCTCTGTACATTCTCCCTGTGCCTGCGTGGTTTTCTCCGGGTGTTCTGGTTTCCTCCCACAATCCAAAATATACATGTCAGAACAATTAGCCGTGCTGAGCTGCTCATGGTGTTCAAGGCTGTGTAGGTTAGGTGCATTCGTCATGGGTAAGTATAGGGCAGGGGAATGTGGGTGGGCGGTTTATTCTTCAGAGCGTAGGCATGGACTTGTTGGGCTGAAGGGCCTAATTCCACACTTTAGGGATTGTATTCTAGGCTGTGGGAGGTTGTAACTAGTCATGGGAACTAAATAACAGGGCATTTAGCCCCCGTGAGCTTGTCACAGCATTCAGTGCCTGATTTGTAGCCAAACTCCACAGACCTGTGTTTGTGCCTTATTCCTTGCAAACTATGCTTAAGAAAAATAAATCTATCGCAGATATAAAATTAACATCTAATCCAGCATCCACTACCCTTTGTGGAAGAGAGTTCCGACCATCCAACACCCTTTGTGTGTGGCAGTGATTCCTAACATCTCTCCTGAACACATTAGCCCGACATTGCAAACTATATCCCTTTATGCTTGAATGCACAAACAGTGGAAATTGGTGATCTTTATAAACCCTATCTTCTGAGTTCTGGAGAAATGTGGCCTAATTTGTAGTCTCCCACATGAATGGTTGTAGGACCGTGAAGACCCTCTTTGAGGCTCCCTCAGACTTGCAGTAAAGGGTCAAGGGGAACACCAAGCGAATCTTAATTCTCAAAGGTTTTCAGAAAGTGACAGAGAAATTGGTATAACTGTCCAAGCTACAGAAAAGCGTGCAGAATCTACTCCTGGTGCAGACAATGGGTGTCTATATCACAGAGGATTTTCAGAATGTGATGAGCCAGAAAGCCTCACTCTTTACCTCCAAAGTTACCAAGATAATCCACCCGGTCTGGGGTGCACACTGTGGAGCAGGACGGGACGCGCTCACGTTTGGTCTTCGACAAATTGCACAGGGAGAGCTCGATGCTCAGCATCCTGAAAGGGAGAAATATCAGTCTGTAACGTTATCTCATCCTGACATCCTGAGGATAAGCAAAACCCTTTGTGCCATATTACATGACATGAATATCACAGATAGCGCAGCCTCCCGGTCATTACATTCTATTGTGCAGGTTTTAAATGACAACATATGGAAGAGGCTGGACCAGCCGCTATCTCTGGAGGTGCTGACTAAGGCGCGCGACTCCTTCGAAAAGAATAGGCCTCGCGGAAATGATAGCTCATCAGCCATGTTGTATTCGACTCTGTGAGAGTTGATTGGACAGGACTTGGTGAAAGTGGACAACAGGGAAATTGAGATGTTAAATATTTGACTTAGTGACAGGCCACTGTCAAAAACTGTGCATTTATAAATAAAGGGTGATTAACGACAAGATGCTAGAATATGAGCATTGATTTTACTCCCAGATACTGTTGCTGCCAAAGTGCATCAGGATCTTGGCTTCTTAATGTTCCACACATTCCCACTCCAACCCTTGTTCCACCCCAGAAAACCCCACACCACAAGATGTCCTGAAGTTGTTCTGTGACATTCTTGACCCCTCGGCACTGTTGAGACAATATACCATCCTGTACTCTGGCTAGTCAGAACCGATGATTTTGAAAGAGAGTCAGTCATGTTAGCTTTGTGCATGCTGCCATTTGAAGTTAACACAATACCGCATTAACTTTATAAGTGAGGTAAAACATTAACAGAAACGTAATACGGGAGAGTTGGGGCTCAATGTCCATTTGAGTGAGGCATTTATTCACCAGATTGATAGCTGGACAACAGGGGTTCAATTGTGAGGGACTGCGATGATGTAAACCCATGATTCGATTCCTCGAAGTAAGAAGGGTCTGAGATGAGTAAAATTTTCCAGAGAATAATGGAAACGTCTGGCGATAAATGGACGGAAAGGCATTTTGTTGCCTCTTGCTTGAGGGTGAGAAAAATCATCTGAAATTTTGTCGATGGCCTAAAACCTTTCCAAGAGTGAAACGAATGTACAATGCCTCACATTTGTCTGCATTATGCTACACAGACTATTTGGTCCTTGTTTACTCACTGAACCTGCACTTTCCCTACTCAGTGCTGCTACGTCCTCCTTGCCTATTACTGACAACTTACTATTGTGTTCTAATTAAAGGTAGTGCATGATCCCATTGTTTTTCTCAGTCATTGATCGAAATTATGGTGGTGTCGCAAGAAATGATCCTTGTGTCACTCACTAATCCCCGTCCGACATAATGGTAATGACATAATTACTCCTGCTCTCTGTTTTTTGTCCTCTATCAGTCCTCAAGCCAAGTCCCATTTCCCCATTTCGACGGGCCTCATTGACAACATTGACCCCACCCGCAATCATTTCCAGAATTGGACATTTCTGCATCCTTGTGCGTGCAAACCTCTCTCTGACCTCAGTCCTCCATCTTGCTTGAAACTGCTCTATCCCATCATCCGTCAGATGTTTTAGGTTTCTTCTCTGTACATGTGCAGCATACTGCAGGTGAACAGGGAATATCTCACCCTCTGTCTTGCTGTAGAGATCATGTGTGATTCAGAGTCAGATCTGAAACATGTCCAGGGCGCAGTTACCCTGGTAGGAAGTTTTTTATTGATTGGAGCTTATGTAACCATTCAGGGCATTTTCCAGTAAATTATTTTTACCTGTTTCAAATATTGCCTGGATTGGAGAAATTATGTTGGAATCAGACACTGTCTGTGCACAAGGTGAGGAATTGCATTGCGATGATGAATTCATTAAAACCGACAGTGCGTCATCACCAATAACCAACGATGATCGCTGCACAGAATAGTCCCTGATAACCATGGAAAACACATCCCAGAGTTGAGGAGAATGTTTCTCAGAGAGACACTCAACAATTGGATTTTAATTTCCAAATGTTCAAAGTCGAGGGAATGTCGAAACTGAAATGAAATGAGAGTTTATAAAGTTCGATAGATGGTGCTGTGCTGTCAATTCTGGTATCGAGGGTGGCACAGTGGCTCAGTGATTAGCCCTGCTGCCTGACAGAGAGAGAGCGGGTGGGTATGGGTGCGTTACCTTTTTCAGGGTCAGTGTGAACTTGATGGGCCCATTGGTCGGCTTCCACGTTGTAAGGATTCTTTTAGGTCACACAATATACATTTTCCTCTGGTTGGTCCGGACCGATTGAGATTTGTACAATCAAACAAATCACAGTTGCAAAAATAATCTGTGAACTCTGGGAGTTCACTCACAGCTGTCACCTGTTTGTTCAAATTCTTAAATAAATGAAGTGAACCACATTGTAACGTAACAGTCCCCCAGGCGATGCCAACGGGTATAAATGAAAGGCTTTGAGATTATATCACCTCGGCATTGAGTGCAGGGAGATTGCCTGCGCACAGAGATTCAGGCAGACAATGGCATTTTCACTTTACTATTTGCGGAAATTATTTTACATGACCCTTCCGATTGTAACAATCCCCGGTAAGTGCGGTACACTATTGAAATTGTGTCAATCTATCTGATTCGGGTTCACACTGTCACTGACAATGATATATAGATAGGTTGTGCCCAAAGTTCACACAGTGGCAGGAGCTCGGTAATTTATTGTCAGATTACAGGGACACTGTGGAATCCGTGTCATCGCAGATTCCACAGGAATTTCCTTTTAAATTATTCGTCTCTTCTGTGAACCTTCCAGAATTGCGCAATCCAATCGGAGATTGCGGAGAGTTTCAATGGAATTAAGGAAAGGAATCACTTTGTAAACATATAAGCGGTGATATTCTATGTAGCGAATGCAATATTAGTGAGTTTGTGTTTAGTTCTGGTGTTGAAGTGAATAAGCAGTGGGCTTGTGTGTGCATCTAAAGTTCAGAGTTAACTTGGATTTATTTGTGTAATTGCAGCAGTTTGTTTTAATAATTGCGTTTGGAGTTTGGCGATGGGCTGAATGGCTTTGTGCACGAATGAGCTGTTGTTTAGTTTTGATGGTTGCAACCTAGCATTGTATTAATGGGACCTCACAACTTTGTAGGTGAGAATTGGAATTTTCAATTAAGGAAGAAACCCTTATCGAGAAAGCTGTACTTCCAATTTTATCATTTTGTTTGCCATTTAGTTTTGTCCCTGTACGACCCTGGATATGAGTGGATGTATAGATCTGTGCTCATGCAAATGAAATGAGCGTTTTAGTAAATGACATTACCTTGTATGTTGATCACAGATAGTAGTGTTGGGACAGTATAAAATCTCTGAAGAGACTGTTTCAAGCTGTGCATATTGATGCTCAGATGTGCGGTATCTCCAGGAAGAATTTGACTGCAATTCCAGTTGAGAATTGGCACTCAAAAGTAATTTAACCAAGTGACAGATACAGGGATTCTGGTGTGAATAGTTTTTGATGGCTGTTTTGTTTGGAACGGCATTGTTGGGAGTCGGGTTTTGTGTAATATATGAAAGTCGTAGCGTTTCGTTTGTTTGAGATTAACAAGAATTATACTTCTGCTGCGTGTTCGTTGTCTTTGAATATGCTTTAGAAGCACGTAGTTTGATTTATTCAGTTTTAACATCATTTCTTTCGCAATAAATTTCATTTTTTTAATGGATGCAGAGCAGGTAGCCAATTTACTCAATTGATGTAGACATTAATAAGCTCTTTCAGTGGCTTAGCTTTCGTGTTGTTCTGCGGGATTGAAGAAAGACAGGAGTTTTAAAGTGGATTCACTCAGTGGGCACAATTCACTGAGAAGTGTTAAATTGAATTTCAGATGCATGTGGCTAATTTCCAGTTGTTTTTCTGAAGGAGTCTTCGTGGCTTCATATGTTTACACTGCATGAAGCAGTTTCGCTTCAGGAGGAATATTACTAACTAAGTCTAGTAGGTAAGAATTAATCAATTCCTCTGGTTAATATGCTTACCGTATTTAGGTATTCACATTACAAAATAGCGTTTTTTTTAAAAAAAAAGACGTGTTGTGAAATCTTGTTCTGTCTGTGAGCTGCTGAGTATTTGTATTATCACTTTCCATGTTAATTGCATCTGGCATTATTAGAGCACAATAGAGAGTCAGAGAGACTTGATTATTTTGTAACGTCATATTTCTGACACAATGGATTGGAGCCACAAAATTCAGTGTTTGTAGTAATGAGCTGTCTGTTTCGTTTTGCATTATGTCGCTTATTCAAAAAGTTTCAACAAGCCTATTCTCAAAAATATTTCAGTCAGGCAATGCAGAGAACGCAATAAAATAGTCACATCTACGGATTTGCATTTGGCATTATCTGTTCACTGAGTTTACAAGCGAAAACGAAACATTTTCTAAACATGACAAGGAATTGTTCACTTCCCAAAACAAATTCTGTGAGATTCCATGAATTAGAAGATCTACAATTTACCATCACAGATAGTGGTTTGTCCCTTCAACGATGTAACCAAACTTTCTCGGCTCTGTCAGCATGCTCCTTCAAATTATTCCATCTTCCCATGTTTTTTGTAATATATTGATCAGAACATTCCAGGCAAACGTATATGGAGGACGGGAAAGTCTGTGGCTGTAAGAGCTGTTCCCACGTTGTGGCATTTTACGTGTCAGTGCTGACTTTCACGAGTTCCTGGAAACCTGTTGTTTTACAAGTTGGTGCATTGTTTTGGAAATTTTGGGAAAAGAAATATCAAAGCAGGGCAATTTAAAAAGGAGGAAGATAGACAAAGTTGGACACCACATGGTCAGCGAGAGAGATAGAGAGAGAGAGAGAGATAGAGAGAGAGAGAGAGAGAGAGAGAGAGAGAGAGATAGAGATAGAGAGAGAGAGAGAGAGAGAGAGAGAGAGAGAGTGTAACTATTACTGGTATCTGACACCGTTGTGAATCTGCACTGCTACTGCCTTTGCTGTTTGAGTCCATGCGTTTCTGGCCATCGGAGAGCATCTGGGAATAAAAAAGCAGCAAAAATCACACCTGCTCTTCGACGAACTTGTGTGTAAGAGTTCATAACATAGGAGCAGATTATTGCATTGCGTTTCTGTGTAACCTTGCTGTCTTTTGTTGTGTCAGTCTACAACAGCGAGTCGAGCGAGTTCATTCCTGGGTATGTGCTTTATTGAGGTCTGTCTCTTGATTAAATTGCAAAGGTAGAAGTCATTGGCTATAAGTTAGCCAGGAGAAGTGTCTTTTAAAGCTCTACAGCTGTGGTATTTTCTGGGTCTGTAGATTATTGAGGTGCAAAGATGACTTTTAGTGTACTGATGACCTCTTCCTGTCTGATGTGGGGGGTTAGGGAAAGCTTCCATTTACTGAAGATTATGTCTACAGTAAGTGTGTTTGGTTGTGAATCCTGTCAAGTAGCCATGGATCGATTGGAGAAGCAGTTAGAGGTAAAGAGAAATTTATAGGAGATAGAGAGTGGTATGGCAAGCATTTACAGGAAGAAGGGAAAACCGCAGATATAATCATGTAGATGGGACACATCCAGGAAAGTTTGGACATGGAGGTGGATAGTGCAGGAGTCTCCAGTGGCTATCGCCATCTTAAACAAATATGTTGCTTTAGAAAATGTCGGAGGTAATGGACTCTTAGAGAATGTAGCATGAACTGCCAGGTTTTTGACACCAATACTGGTTCTAATGTGTGCCAGTGGCACGTCTGGTTCCAAGTGATCAGTTGTGATAAGGTGCTGTCTAGTCAGAAGCATAAACAAAGGTTTCTGCGACAAACATTGAGAAACCAGAGTGGAATGTTGCGTTGCTGTTGCCAAGATCAAGGATATCGCGGAGAGGGTGCAGAATGTTCTCAACGCAGAGAGGGACCAACAGGAGGTCATATATACAGTGGAACTATTGACATACGAAGGAAAAAGGATAAAATTCAGAATGTGGAGTATATGAAGTTCGGCAGTAATTAAAAATCAGGTGCTTGGGTATAGTGATTTTGGATTAAGCTTGGTGCAATACAACTGGACCAACAGGGAAGGAAGTTGAACTTCGGAATGGTTAGCAGGATGGTATAGGGATATCATAGCAGTTAGAAAGACTTGACTCAGGGGAGGACAGGACTTGCAGCTTAATGCTTTAGAATACAAAGGTTGATGTCAAGATAGAAAGGGAGCTAAGAGAAGAGGGAATTTCTGTTTTTGATAATGGATAACATTAAGCTGTAATTAGACAGGATATTCCTGCGATTATGTTCAGGGGAGATATTTGTGTGGAACTGAGAAATAAGAAAAAAAGATCACTTCATTGGGATTGCATTATTGACCCACGAATGGTAAATGGGGAGTCGAGAAAAAAGTCGTAAGGAGATATCAGTTATCTGTAAGAATAACAGAGTGGTAATAGGGAATTGTAACGTTTCAAACATAGTCTGGGACTGCCAGAGTGTTAAGCGTTGAGATGGAGAGGAAGTTGTTAAGTGTGTACAAGAAAACTTTCTGATTCAGTATGCAGATGTCGGTACTCGTGCAGGCTCAAAACATGACCTACTCTCAGGAAATAAGGCAGGCCCGGTGACTGAGGCGTCAGTGGAGAGCACTTTGTGACCAGCCAACATAATTTTATCAGTTAAACAGTGGCCAATTTTGAAAGTACCTGGCAAGAACTTTCAAAAGCTGACTGCAGGGAAATGTTTGTCAATGAAGCGATGGTTAGAAAATGGGAAGCATTCTAACATGAAATAGCAAAGGTCCAGAGACGGTATGATCATGTTCGGCTGAAAGGCAAGACTGGTAGGTGCAGGAATGCTGGATGATGGGAAGAATTGAGGTTTTGGTAAAAAGAAGGACGCACATGGCAGGGATAGACAGCAGAGATCGAGTCAGTTCTTACAAGTGCATGAGGGGAGTAGGAGTATACTTAAGAGGGAATGGATGCAGGTTTACTCGCTGAGCTGGAAGATTAAGTTTCAAACATAGAGTCATGCTTACTTTGGATAAATTAGATTAGATTACTTACAGTGTGGAAACAGGCCTCTTTGGAAAGCTCGGGAACTTATTGTCTTGCTGCGTTACTTGTATCATTGACAGTAGGTGAGGCGCTGGAAGACTGGAGGTTGGCGAACAGAGTGCCGGTATTTAAGAAATGTGAGAAGGGAAAGCCAGGGCAGTAGAGATTCGTCAGCCTGACATTGGTGGTGGGCAAGCTGTGAGAGTGAATCTTCAGGGACAGGATTTACATGTATATGGAGTGGCAAGGACTGATTGGGGCAGTTGACATGCCTTTGTACATGCGCTATCATGTCTCACCAACTTAACTGAGCTTTTTGAAGAAGTATCATAGAGGATTAATGAGGCAGAAAGGGGATTTGATCGGTATGAACTTCAGAAGGGTATTCAAACTGATTTGACATGGGAGACAAATTTGTGAGGTTAGCTGGCATTGAACTCAGGGAGATCCAGCTCTTTGGATACAAAATTGGCTTGTAGGTGGAAGACAGAGGGTGGTGGTGTCGGCTCGCTTTTCAGAATGGAGGCCTGTGACCAGTGGTGTATGAGTGGATTTGGTGCTGGATCCAAAGATTTTTGCCATTGACATGAACGATATGAAATTGACAATTTACATTCTAGTTCGTAAGTTTGCAGATGACACTAAATTTAAAGTGGGATTAGACAGGGAAGAAGGTTTATTAGATGAGCCAATGATCCGAGGAGTCGCAGATAGAGATAAATTTAGATGAATGTGACGTGCTGCACATTGATAGGCAACTCAGAGCAGGACATACACAGTTATTGATAAGGTCCTGAACATTGTTGCTGAACAAGGACAGCTTGGAGTGCAAGACCATAGATCCTTAAAAATGATTTCTGAGATAGAGAGGTTGGTGAAGAAGATGTTTTGTATATTTTGCTTTACTGATCAGAGCATTGAGCATAGGAATTGGGAGATGATGTTGTGGCTGTGCAGGACATTTAGAATACTGTGTGTAATTCTAGTCTCCGTCCAAGACGTTAGAAAATTTTAAAAGTTTCAGAAAAGACGTTGCCAGGATTGGAATGTTTGAAGTATAGGGATAGGCTGAATACGCTGGGTCTGTTTTCCCTGGATTGTCGTAGTCTGAGGTGTAACCTTATGCAGGTTTATGAAATCATGAGGGGCATTGAAAGTAGCAACAGAGAGGGTCTTTTCTCTGTTATGGGGGAGTCTAGAACTAGAGGGGATAGTTTACGATGAGAGAACATGAATTTAAAAGGAACTCAATTGGCACCTACTTCACAGAGGTCATGGTGCGGCTTTGGATTGAATTATTAGAAGAAGTGGTGGTGGCTGGGACAATTACAGAATTTAAGAGATATCCTGATGGATAGATAAATAGAAAGAGTTGAGAGGGATTCATGGGCAAATGAGACTGGGTTAATTTCAGATATGTATTCGGCATGGATAATTTGGACTGAAGTGTGTGTTTTCATGCTATACAATTCCATGTGTCTAACCATGGCCAGAATGCAAAGAACAATCGAACAAATGTTCCATAGTAGTTAAATTTATTTAAACCTGACATCAGGAAGTTTTTAAACTTTGTGACATTTCCTGCTTCCCCAACTCTCCCAGGCACTGAATTAGCAGACACCCACCATACTCTGCGTGAACACCTCTTCCTCAGATCCAGCACAAACTCTTCCCTTTCACCCTAAAGGTCTGCCCACCTCGCCATCCCCTCTCCCTACATCTGACAATTGCCTGCCCACTCTTAGTTCAACACAGGAGTAGGGAGCTTCTAAATGGGTGAGGCCATTGGAGCTGTCATGTTCAAACTCATGATTTAGAGATGCCGGTGTTGGACTGGGGTGTACAAAGTTAAAAATCACACAACACCAGGTTATAGTCCGACACGTTTAATTGGAAGCACACTAACTTTCGTAGCGACGCTCCAAAAGCTAGTGTGCTGATAATTAAATCCGCTGGACTATAACCTGGTGTTGTGTGATTTTTAACTATGTTCAAACTCGACATCTGAACCTTCCCAACTGCCCCAATTATGTGCTAAGATCTTATATTGCAATCTGCGCCGATGTATAGATACTTGATCATTAATTTCCACAATTTGCAGTTTACTTCCTGTTTCTTTCAGTTAATTGCCTGGTGATTTTGGTTCTTGCACGAGGCAAATGTGGCCTCTCTAACAGCACAACGCGCTGCCTGTTGGCTATGGCAACGTCGGATCTACTGTTCGTCCTCACTGACATCATACTGTGGAACCTCAAATTCTTTGACATGCCAACGTGTTTCCTGGATCTCACCGCTGTGTGCCGTCCTGTCTATGTCATGGCTCGTGCAGCCACAGACTGTTCCGTGTGGTTCACTGTCCTTTTCACCTTTGATCGTTTTGTGGCCATTTGCTGCCTGAGAATGAAGAGAGATTATTGGACAGAAAAGGCCTTGACTGTGGCTATGGCTGCAACTGGAATTCTTCTCATTTCAAAAAGCATTCCCTTTTATTTTCGGTTTGAACCTGGGAGAATAATTAACAATGTTCTGTGGTATTGCCAAATAAAGGCAAGTTATTTTACAGATCCCAGGTGGCTGGGATTCAGGTGGTTTGATATCATTTTAACCCCTTTCATCCCATTCGTGTTAATTCTGTTGATGAATACTCTGATGGTCAGACATATTTCGTTGATCAGTCGAGTCCGCAAGAGCCTGAGGGGTCAAAGGAAGGGAGAGCGGCACAAAGACACAGAGATGGAAAATCGGAGGAGGTCAGTGATTTCCCTCTTCGCCATATCTATTAGCTTTATACTTCTGTGGACAGTGCACGGTTCAAACGTCTTGTACTTCAGCATTAAAGGAACATACCGTTGGAACTACAGTTCTATCGTGGATTTTACATACATTGCAGAATTGTTGAGGGTTTTAAGCTGCAGCACGAACACATTATTTTGCGCAGTGACTCTGTCGAAGTTCAGAGCGAAGTTCAAGAATGCGATGCAAAAACTGGTTACATAAGTTCTTTGCTTCATGACTCACAGAAGAACTGGGAGAGTTCCCCAGGCACCTGCAGTGTTCACAGTGCAGGAATTGCATATGTGCAGACAGAATTTCATCACAACAATCAGATGGATTGAGTTGAACACCCTGCAGTGGATGGCGAGGGGCGAACCAAGATGGGTCACCATTCACCATGCTCAGGTACACGCTGCTATCCTTGATTGACTGACGGATTGACACACATGGAGACACACAGACAATGAGGAGCAGTAGTCCATTCAGCCCTTCGAAACTGGTCCACCTGTCATTCCAGAACATCGCAGTTCATCGAATTCTATGGTGTAATCCACATTCCCGTCTGTCCCTGAACTGATACCAATCTCCCAGGCTTAACATAATCCATCCACCTCCACTTTAAGAAATATTGGAAGACACAACAAAGGGACAGCACTGAAGGGAAAAAGAAGTAACTGTCAGGAGCAGTGTAGGAGGGAAAGGGCTAGATGAGTGATTCCAAATGACGGAATGTCTGTGAGTGATGGACTCAGCTGGAACATTGTGTCTTCACAGAGAGCCCTGTGAATGAGTGATAAAGTCCGGCAGCAGCGGTTTCTGCATTTCCCGTACAGGGGAGGAGAGGGAGGGACAGAAACAGTTCCTCCTGTACCATGATCAATGTCAGTCTCTGTCTGTTAGCTCGAAATAAACATTTTTTCCAACCAGACAAACTCTCCGTGTGCTGTTGATCCCCTGATCTGAATTGTTTCTTGCTCCATGCACATTTGTTCAGTTTTGACAGTGTTCCATGAGCCCTCTTATGTTTACTTCTACCACAGGAATATTGCTTTCTCTCTCTTTCCGCCTCTTTCTGTATGTCATTTTCTCCGTCCCTCTCTTCCTCTCTTTCTCACTCTCTTTCGCTATGTCTGCATCGCTCTCTCTCCCCATCTCTAAATTTCTTGCATTCAGTCTCTCTCTGACTCTATCCCTTTACCTCTGTCTTTGTCTCTGTCTGTCTTTATCTCTGTGTCTCATGCTCTCTCCCTCTCTCTGCCTCATGCTCTGTTTCTTTCTCACACATTGACCATATCAGACTCATGTTCACTCAGCTTTACACCTGCTCCCGTGAATTGGCTCAAACCACTTCTATATTTCTTCTTTCACTGAGTTTATCTGAGGAGGTGATTTTGGAAAATACAAAATATATAGCTGTATTCAACAATACCTTGGCATAATGTCAGTTACATTTCCGTAAATGTTGTATCCCTTCATCTTCTGCACTTTGACTGTCTCCCATTCTCTCCCTGTCAATGTGAGGGAGCTTGAGTTTCAATGTTTCACTTTCTTTTGTGAGGGTCTCTGTGTGTATCTATGTTTCACCGCCTTTGTGGGAGTGTCACGCTGTCTGTGTGTCTCCACAGATTTTGTCTTTGGATGTGTCCATGTGACATATTGTGACGTAATTCCTTCCCCCGTGTGTTGGTTTCCCTCTGTGTGTGAACCTGGATAAGTATTTTGGTGACGACATATTTTAGTGTTTATGTGTTTGGGTATGTTGGGAGTGTTTCTGTGACAGTGAGTATGTTCGTGTGGCTGTTTGTTATTATGCCAGTGTGAATGTGTATCTGTGTGTGATTTGACAATGTATCTGCTGTGTTTGTGTCTGTCTATATGCTGTGTGTATGTGTGGTTGCATTCCTATGACAGTGATTTTTTTTAATGTGTTTGTGTGCGTGTGTGCCTGTGTTATTGTTAGCATGTGATGATGATTGCTAACTCTGTATGTGTATATCTCTGACTTTCAGTGCATTATTGTGGAAGTGGGGCTGTGTCTCTCGCCACCTGTGCTGTTGTTTAAGCATCTGCGTGTCTTGTTCAGACTGTGCTTTCCTCCCTGTCCATGTGTCAGGATCTTTCTGTGGCCCCAGCAGGATCTGTTTGCCTCTCTGTGGGCGTGTCTCTTTTCTCTTCTGAGCGTCGCTCGATGTCTATATATAATTGTAGGTGTGGTTCTGTAACTGTGTTTTACTGTGCTCATATATGCACAAATATTCCTGTAAGTTCTTGCATGTTGATGTGTAATGTCTCTCAGTATGACTTCTGTTCTATATGTGTGTGGGAATGTGTGTGTGATTATGTGTCTGTGTGTAAATGTGTTTCTTTATTTGGAATGACTTTTTATATGTGCATGTGTGTGTTCTGTATTTCTGTTGGTCTGTATGCATATATCAGCATGACTGTATTTCTGTCTGTGGATGTGTGTGCATTCTTTGTCTCTATGTAGGAATGTTCCTATGTCTCTCAGTACGGTGGTACTCCTGTGTGGGCGTGTATATGCAAAGTTTGGGTGTGTTAATGTATCAGTGTGTAGGTGTAGTCACGCACTTTAGTCTGATTGTATTCCTCTGTGTGTTTGTGAGGGTGATGGTGTGTTTGTATGACCCTCAGGATCAGGTAATGTTTCTTTATGGAGGTGGTTTCCCACATCTCCGTTTGACTGTTTACTCCTCTCTCTACAAGAATCTCAGGGAGTTCCTCTCCCACTGCAACTCCCAGGTCATTTCCTCTGCCCTGAAGCTCTTGCTTCCAGCTCACTGCCTTTATTCCTGATGAAGGGCTTTTGCCCGAAACGTCGATTTCGCTGCTCGTTGGATGCTGCCTGAACTGCTGTGCTCTTCCAGCACCACTGATCCAGAATCTGGTTTCCAGCATCTGCGGTCATTGTTTTTACACTGTTTCTGTGTATGTTCATGTGTTGTAGGTGGAGGATGGGATGTGTTCTTGTTTCTGTTTATCAGCATCTTCCTATGTCTCAACTTGAGTGTATTTGGGCATGTGGGAGTACTTTTGTGTCTGAGTGGCAAATGTTTGCGAGTGTGTGCATCTGGGAATGTTTCTGTGTCTCTCAGGGCCTGGTTATTTTCCTGTCTCGTCACAACAGTCCCTTTCCTGAAAAAGGACGAGTGCGCCCTACAGCAGGTCACGGTGCACAGATTGCTCTCAATGGACTATGTGTGGGAACCTTGGAGAAATCCAAACATCACTCTCTCCACCTCATAAGTACTGAAACCTGAACTGTTACTTCGGTTTCTGGACCTATTGTTGAACTCGCGAAACAAGGCAAGGTAATATTTAATGAGATGCAAGACACTAGGAATCTCAAAGGACCAGTGGGAACTTGGGATGCTTGCCCACTGATCCCTGAATGTTGGAGGACAGGTTAATACAATAATTAAGGTGGCACATCATATACCACATGCCTCGATCAATTTTGGTGCAGATTTTAGAGGTAGGGAGGTCTTTCTGGCCTTTTGTTGGACTCGAAACACTCACATGAACACAGAAATCTTCAAAAAGCTGATGAGAGGTGAAAAGGGTGACAGCGTTTAATAAGTGAAACTGGTCAGTTGGGCGAGAGTGGAGACAATCCCTTGTAGATAAAGATCCAGAAATCTCTCCCTCCAAAAACACGTCAATCTCCTGTTATCATTGGCGAAAAAAAGCTGTTCAGAGTACGGTGTCACCAGCAGAGCTGATGAACTGAGTATTGACACTCTCTAATGAACCTTGATGTTTCTCTTTGGTGCATTTTGTTTTTTTGACATATTTCTGCTACTGAGTGTCAGTGGTGGAGGAAGTGTATGTTTGTAGTTGTGATGTCAATCAAGCAAACTGCTTTGTCCTGGGTGATGTCAAATGTTCTGAGTGTTGATGGAGCTGCATCCAAACAAGAAACTGGGGAGTATTTCGTAACACTTCTTACTTTTGCTTTGACTTGGGGAGTCAGGAGGTGAGTTACTCGCCGTGGTCTTCCGGGCTGCTGACATCCTTTTGTAGCAATAATATTCAAATTAATTATGTTCAGCTATTTATTGATGAAGTACCTGAAGCTGTTTTGTCCGAGGACAGTACACCGTGGAATTTCTGCTGATCTGACCCTCCGTGGAGCTGATCTGACCCTCCTCTGACAACGACAACCATCTTCCTATGTGCCAGATATGATAGGTACGAGCGGGGAGTGTGCCCCAAATTGTCCTTGAAGTGAATTTTGAGCGTGCCACCGGGATATCAGGGTGTGTCATTCTCACCTTCCCTCTGGGCTTCAACTCTTAGCCCATGTTTGAAGCAACAATGTCATACATAAACAAAAGTAGACATTTCTGGATTGCTCAGCATGACTGGCAGCATCCGTGGAGATAAATCAGAGTTAACACTTCGGGACCTGTGATGCTTTCTCAGAACCTGTCGCAACTTGCCTTCCTAATTATTTTTGTGTCAACTGCAAATTTATCAACAGCACATTTTTTTTCCTTCCTCCAACTCATTCGTATACAGAATATTGCATTCTTCATGTGTATATCATATAAAGTATTCAGCAGTGTTATGTGTTGGAGCTCAGTGTGCCTGTCAAAGTATTGCTGTGTATAGTAGTTAATCATGTTTGCATGTCAATATGATTGTGCATTGTATCTTGTTTCTGTTTATAAATAAACATTGTTTTGCTTCGGAGTTGTTCTCGTTTAAACGTAAATATCATGAAACATTAGAACTGTTCATTTGTAAATATAAACATGGTTGTGTCTGGAAACGGTTCCTGGTCATATTTGCTTCCTGTTTTCTTTTTGAGTTGTTCTTGCCTGCAAGTAAATATTGTTGTATGTTAGTTGTGTTCTCTATTATATATTAATTTCGTGGTGCGTTTCAACTGCACATATGCGTTTCTGCATATCATTTGTATTTTAGATCTGTTCACGTTCATTTATAAATATTGTAAATGAGAACTGTTCACGTCTGTACGTAAATATTTCTGTATACTGGAGCTGTTCCAGTTTATATCTCAAAGTTGTGAATTGGAGCTGTTCTAGTTTACGTGTATAGATATTATTTTGTGTTGGAGCTGCTCCTGTTGGTATATAAATATTGTTGTGTACTGGAGCCGTTGCTGTTTTTATGAAAATATGAACATATTCTGAAGTTGTGCCCGTAATCGGGAGAGAATTCAACAGTGAATAAATGGTAAAGGATTAAATAGACAAGAATTAGTAGAGGGTTAAACAGGAGTAATAACGGGAGGGTAACATAGAGGATAAAGGAATCGGCTTTTGTACAACGTAATCGAAAACGTTCAAATGGAGTTTTACCGGCAAAGCAATCGAATATAACTGAGAGAGGAAAGTGTTAATTACAGGGAAAGGGAGAGGAATTATTATCAAGTTGCAGGGAGAGGATTAAATAGAGAGGAATGCGAAGAGTGTTCAATATAAGGCAATAGAGAGGGTGAAATGGAGTTTAATGGAGAGAAAAGTGACAACAAAGCACCTGGGATGGTTGAAAGCAGAAAAGGGAAAGAATCATATAAAAATAAATGAGGAGAGAACTAAATAGAGAGAATAGAGGTGAGGGTTGAATACAGGAGAGCAGGAAGAAGATTAAGTACGGGGAAGAGGAGAGGTTAAATACAGAACATACCGTATTAAATAGAAAGCAGTAGTGAGAGGGTTAATTAGAGAACAATAGGGAGTCAACTGAATACAGAGATAGTTAAAGATTGTGATGGGCAGGGTTTAAATTTAGCGGGTTCAGTGGAGAGTAGTTATGAGAGCTTTAAATGTGAAGTAATAGGGACATAATTAAATAGCGAGTAATGGAGACGATTGAAAACAGTGTAAGAGAGAGGTGGTTGGATACAGGGGAATAGAGAGGATTAAATGAAGGTAAAGACAGAATTAAGTGAAGAGTAGTAGGGTCGGACTAATATCAGACTAAGAGGAAGAGGATTAATTACAACGCAGGGAATAGAGAGGACTGAATGCAGATAAAGTCTTAAATACAGAGTAACAGGGAGAGTCTCATATTCAGAGAGACAAGGTGAAAGAGAAATCAGGAGAAAATTAAACAATGGGGAAGAGTGTGGGTTACATACAAGAGAACACCGATACAAGTCAATGCAGATTAGCAGGGAGAGGTTTTCAAACAGGGAAATATAAATGCTTAAATATAGGGACATAGACTGGCAAAATACCTGGCAATAGCATTGATTGAATATAGGGTAAGGGAGACAGTTTTAGCTTTACTCAATTTGTGAGCAGCGGTGGTCATGGGCACAGTCCTCTCTTCCAATTTCCAGACATCAACATTGGACGTTGGCTCTCAGAACGTCCATTCCCACAATCAGTTGCCTCCATGTTGCACTGCTTCCTGGGACTACCTCTTCCCACATCACCGACAGCTCCCTCATTCCCACTCCAGTTGTCATTGCACCCCATCCCACCCTACTCCTCATGCCCTCACTTTACCTCCTGCCTTTGCTTCGTCATGTAGAGCAGTGTGGACTGACGTTATGCCCTTCTGCCATTCTTGTCCTTAGCAGGGGAAGTGAAAGGCCTTCTGCTCTTCTTCTTTACCAATTCCGAATGAGCGAAAGTGTCTCCCTCACTTCTTTTGCATGATTCTCAAGAAGGGCTTTCTTTTTAATTCATTCACAGGATGAGGTCATCGCTGACCAGCACCAGCATTTATCGCCCATCCTGAATTGCCTCCAGGGCTGTTAACTGTTAACCACATTGTTGTACGTCTGGAGTCCCGTGTAGTCCTGACCTGGTAAGGATGCTGTTTCCTCTCTGAAAAGCATGAGCTAATCGACAAGTGACCTGGGTTCATCATTCGACTCTTAAATTTTAGGTAGTAATTGTATTTAATCTTCATCATCTACCACAGTGGAATTTGAACTTGAGTGCCCAGAACATGACTTGGTTGCCTGCCTTAATAGAGCAGCGATAAGACTG
The DNA here is from genome assembly GCF_020745735.1 of Hemiscyllium ocellatum. Lineage (NCBI taxonomy): Eukaryota > Metazoa > Chordata > Chondrichthyes > Orectolobiformes > Hemiscylliidae > Hemiscyllium > Hemiscyllium ocellatum. The sequence goes on along the minus strand of NC_083440.1, from coordinate 21,611,640 downwards.
CTAAACCATCGCCTCTACCCCAGTTTGGATCTCTTAATCAGCAAAAAAATCCTGGAACAATTCAGCACACCAGCCAGCTTCTATTCAGATAACTCAGAGCTGTATGGCCTCAGTAGCAGAATAACAGGCCGGAGAGGAGCTAAATGGCCGACTTTCTCCAGTGGGGTAGGCTGGAGAATGAGCTGAATAACCTCATCCTGTTCCTGTGCTACAGACCGGAGAAGGGGATGAATGGCCCCCTTCTAATCCAATATTGTTGGGTATGTTCATGCCAACAGCAGACTCATTCATCATTGAAAACTAAACAATGCTTTATCCCCTGAATTAAAAAAAGTCAGTCCGTGACATTTCAAAGTCTCTGCCCATTTGTTCTCCACATTTTAAATAAAGGCTGATTTCAGTGTTCCAAATATAAACTCTCTTCAGTGTTAGTGCGATATGTTCATGTGCAATTTACCCCTTTAACTAGTGAAATGGGCAGGCAAATGGCAGATAATGTTGGAGGTAAGAAAGATTCATTCTTTTTGGTAGAGATAATATAAATTAAGTGGCTGAATTCTAGTGGGGACTTTACATCAAGAGTTGGAGGTGTATACTTCTTTTTTGGAAAGTGACTGGGAACGTTGAGCTGATTTGTCAAAAATAAGTTATCCAAAGTCGAATGGAATGCAAAGTAAAGGAGAATGTTATTTTACCTGTATAAATCACTGCTTCAGACAAAGCTGGGGGCAACAGCCCAGATTTGAACTCTTGAATATCATATGACTTCCATTAGGTTAAACCTGAGCTCCGCCCACTACAGCACACCGCACTTTAGGAAGTATGTCAATGCAGTGGATGCTTTGAAATGGCATGTTTTCTCAGTGGTTCGCATTGCTGTTTCACAGCACCAGGGACTAGGCTTTGATTCTAACCTCGGGTGACTATCTGTGTACATGCTCTCCGTTCTTGTGTTGGTTTTCTCCGTGTGTTCTGGTTTCCTCCCGCAATCCAAAATATACATGTCAGAAAAATTAGCCAGGCTGAGCTGCTCATGGTGTTCAAGGATGTGTAGGTTAGCTGCATTCATCATGGTTAAGTACAAGGTAGGGGAATGTGGCTGGGTGGTTTACTCTTCTGAGGGTAGGCCTGGACTTGTTGGGCTGAAGGGCCTAATTCCACACTTAGGGATCGTATTCTATTCTGTGGGAGGCGGTGACTAGTCATGGGAACTAAATAACAGGACATTTAGCATCTCTGAGCTTATCACAGCATTCAATGCCTGATTTGTAGCCAAACTACATATATCTGAGTTTGCGCCTTATCCCTTACTAACTATGCTTAAGAAAAAGAAATCTATCGCAGAGATGAAATTAACATCTAATCCAGCATTCACAACCCTTTGTGGAAGAGAGTTCCCATCATCCAATACCCTTTCTGTGCGGCATTGCTTCCTAACATCTCTCCTGAACACATTAGCCCGGCATTGCAGACGATGTCCCTTTATGTTTGAATCCACAAACAGTGGAAATTGATGATCTTTATGAACACTATCTTCCAAGTTCTGGAGAAAGGTGGCCTAATTTGTAGTCTCCCGCATTAATGGTTGGAGAACTGTGAAGACCTTCTTTGATTCTCCCTCAGACTTGCAGTAAAGAGTCAAGGGGAACACCAAGCGGATTTTTATTCTCAAAGGTGTTCAGAATGTGACAGAGAAATGGGGACAACTGTCCAAACGACAGAAAAGCGTGCAGAATCTACTCCTGGTGTAGACAATGGGTGTCGATGTCACAGAGGGTTTTCAGGGGGTGAAGAGCCAAAAAGCCTCACTCTTTACCTCCAAAGCCACCAAGATAATCACCCGGTCTGGGGTGCACTCTGTGGAGCAGGACGGGACGCGCTCACGTTTGGTCTTCGACAAATTGCACCGGGAGAGCTCGATGCTCAGCATCCTGAAAGGGAGATAAATCACTCTGTAACGTTATCTCATCCTGACATCCTGAGGATAAGCAAAACCCTGTGTGCCATATTACATGACATGAATCTCACAGATAGCGCAGCCTCCCGTTCATTACTTTATATTGTGCAGGTTTTAAATGACAGCATATGGAAGAGGCTGGACCAGCCGCTATCTCTGGAGGTGCTGACGAAGGCTCTCGACTCCTTCGAAAAGAATAGGCCTCGCAGAAGTGATAGCTTATCAGCCGTGTTGTATTCGACTCTGTGAGAGTTGATTGGCCAGGAGCTGGTGAAAGTGGACAACAGGGAAATTGAGATGTTGTATATCTGACTCAGTGACAGGCCACTGTCAAAAACTGTGCATTTGTAAATAAAGGGTGATTAATGACAAGATGTTAGAATATGAGCATTGATTTTACTCCCAGACATTGTTGCTGCCAATGTGCATCGGGATCTTGGGTTCTTCATGTTCCACACATTTCCACTCCAACCACTGTTCCACCCCAGCAAACCCCACACCACAAGATGACTTGAAGTTGTTCTTTGACATTCCTGACCCTCGGCACTGTTGCGACAATATACCATCCTGGACTCTGGCTAGTCAGAACTGATGATTATGAATGAGTCGGTCAGTCATGTTAGCTTTGTGCATGCTGCCATTTAAAGTTAACACAACTCCGCATTAACTTTATAAATAAGGGAAAAATAGAAACAAAATGCTGCAGAATTAGGGCTCAATGTCCATTTGTGTGCAGCATTTATTCACCAGATTGATAGGTGGACAACAAGTGTTCAATTGTGAGGGACTGAGATGACGCAAACCCATGGTTCAATTCCTCGAATTAAGAAAGGTCTGAGATGAGTAAAGTTTTCCAGAGAATAATGGAAACTCTGGCGATAAATGGACCGATAGGCATCTTATTGCCTCTTGCTTTAGGGTGAGAAAAATCAGCTGAAATTTTGTCGATGCCCTAAGACCTTTCCAAGAGTGAAATGAATGAACAATGACTCACATTTCTTTATATTATACTGCACACACTATTTGGTCCTTGTTAACTCACTGAACCTGCCCTTTCCCTTCTCAGTGCTGCTACGTCCTCCTTGCCTATTACTGTCACCTTAATATTGTGTTATGATCAAAGGTAATGCAAGTCATTGAAAGAAATTATGGTGGTATCGCGAGAAATGATCCTTGTGTCACTCACTAATACCAGTCCGACATTATGGTAATGACATATTTATACCTGCTCTCCGTTTTTTGTCCTCTATCTGTCCTCAAGCCAAGTCCCATTTCCCCATTTCGACGGGCCTCATATACAACATTGACCGCCCCACGCAATTCATTTTCAGAAATGGACATTTCTGCATCCTTGTGCAAGCAAATCCCTCTCTGACCTCAGTCCTCCATCTCGCTTGAAACTGTTCTTTCCCATCATCCTTCAGATGTTTTAGGTTTCTTCTCTGTACATGTGAACAGGGAATATCTCACCCTCTGTCTTGCTGTCGGGATCATGTGTGACTCACAGTCAGCTCTGAAACATGTCCAGGGCGCAGTTACCCTGGTAGGAAGTTCTGTATTGATTGGAGCTCAAGTAACCATTGAGGGCATTTTTCAGTGAGTTACTTTTACCTGTTTCAATTATTGCCTGGAGTGGAGAAATTATGTTCGAATCAGACACTGTCTGTGCACAAGGTGTGGAATTGCATTGCGATGATGTATTCATTAAAACCGACAGTGTGTCGTCACCAATAACCAACGATACTCCCTGCACAGAATCGTCGCTGATAACCATGGAAAACACATCCCAGAGTTGAGGAGAATGTTCCTCAGAGAGACACTCAACAACTGGAATTTTATTTCCAAATGACCAAAATCAAGGGAACGACGAAACTGAAATGAAATGAGAGTTTAAAGTTCGATAGATGGTGCTGTGGTGTCAATGCTGGTAATGAGGGCGGCACAGTGACTTAGTGGTTAGCCCTGCTGCCTGACAGAGAGAGAGCGGGTGGGTCTGGGTGGGATACCCTTTGCCGGGTCAGGTTGGACTTGATGGGCCCATTGGTCGCCTTCCACATTGTAAGGATTCCATTAGGTCCGTCAATATACATTTTCCTCTGTTTGGTCCTGACCGATTGAGATTTGTACAATCATAAAAACCACAGTTGTAAAAATAATCTGTGGCCACGGGGAGTTCACTCACAGCTGTCACCTGTTTGTTCAAATTCTTAAATAAATGGAGTGAACCACATTGTAATGTAACAGTCCTCCAGGCGATGCCAACAGGTATAAATGAAAGGCTTTGAGATTATATCACCTCGGCATTGAGTACAGAGAGATTGCCTGCGAACAGAGATTATTTCAGAAAATGACATTTTCATTTTATTATTTGCGGAAATTATTTTACATAACCCTTCCGACTGTAACAATCCCCGGTAAGTGCGGTACATCAATGAAATTGTGTCAATCTCTCTGATTTTTGGCTGCGGGTTCACTCTGTCACTGACAATGATATATCGATAGGTTGTGCCTAAAATTCACACAGTGGCAGGAGCTCGGTAATTTATTGTCAGATTACAGGGACCCTGTGGAATCCGTGTCATCGCAGATTCCACAGGAATTGCCTGGGAAATTATTCATCTCTTCTGAGAACCTTCCAGAAATGCGCATTTCAATCGGAGATTACGGAGAGTTTCAATGGACCTAAGGCAAGGAATCACTTTAGAAACATATAAGTGGCGATATTGTATGTCGAGAATCCAATATTAGTGAGTTTGTGTTTAGTTCTGGTGTTGAAGTGAACAAGCAGTGGGCTTCTCTGTGCATCTAAAGTTTAGAGTTAACTTGGATTTATTTGTGTAATTGCAGCAGTTTGTTTTAATAATTGCGTTTGAAGTTTGGCGATGGGTTGAATGGCTTTGTGCACGAATGAGCTGTTGTTGAGTTTTGATGGTTGCAACCTAGCATGATTTTAATGGGACCTCACAACTTTGTAGGTGAGTTCTGGAATTTTCAATTAAGGAAGAAACCCTTACTGAGAAAGCTGTACTTTCAATTTTATCATTTTTGTCATTTAGTTTTGTTCCTGTACGACCCTGGATATGAGTGGATGCATGGATCTGTGCTCATGCAAATGAAATGAGAGTTTTAGTAAATGACATTACCTTGTATGTTGATCACTGATAGTAGTGTTGGGACAGAAGAAAATCTCTGAAGAAACTGTTTCAAGCTGTGTATATTGATGCTCTAATGTTGTGGTTCTGCTCGCAGAGCTGGAAGTTTTTGCTGCAATCGTTTCGTTCCCTGGCTAGGGAACATCATCAGTGCTGTTGGAGCCTCGTGTGATGCTCTAATGTGCGGTATCTCCAGGAAGAAATTGACTGCAATTCCAGTTGAGAATTGGCAGTCAAAAGTCATTTAACCAAGTGATAGATGCAGGGATTCTGGTGTGAATTGTTTTTGGTGGCTGTTTTGTTTGGAACGGCATTGTTGGGAGTCGGGTTTTGTGTAATATATGAAAGTCGTAGCGTTTCGTTTCATGCATGCATTGTTTGAGATTAACAAGAATTATACTTCTGCTGCGTGTTCGTTGTCTTTGAATCTGCTTTATAAGCATGTAGTTTGATTTATTCTGTTTTATCATCGTTTCTTTCGCAACAAATTTCATTGTTTTTTAATGGATGCAGAGCAGGTAGCCAGTTTACTCAATTGATGTAGACATGAATAAGCTCTTTCAGTACCATAACTTTCCCGTAGTTTTGTGGGATTGAAGAAATGCCGGAGTTTTAAAGTGGATTCACTCAGTGGGCAGAATGCGCTGTTTCTGCATTGTCCATTTCCAACATTTTAACACTGAGAAGTGTTAAATTGAATTTCAGATGCATGTGGCTAATTTCAAGTTGTTTTTCTGAAGAGGTTTTCGTGGCTTCATATTTTTACACTGCATGAAGGAATATTACTAACTAAGTCTGGAAGGTAAGAATTAATCAATTCCTTAGGTTAATATGCTTACCGTATTTAGGTATTCTCATTACAAAGTAAAGTTATTTTTTTTAAAAAAGACGTGTTGTGAAATCCTGTTCTGTCTATGAGCTGCTGAGTATTTGTATTATCACTTTCATGTTAATTGCATCTGACATTACTAGAGCACAATAGAGAGTCAGAGAGACTTGATTATTTTGTAACGTCATATTTCTGACACAATGGATTGGAGCCGCAAAATTCAGTGTTTGTAGTAATGAGCTGTCTGTTTCGTTTTGCATTATGTCATTTATTCAAAAAGTTTCAACAAGCCTATCCTCAAAAGTATTTGTAGGAATGAGCTGTCTGTTTCATTTTGTATAATGTTGCTTATTCAAAAAATTTCAGTAAGCATAACCTAAAGAGTATTTCAGTCCGACAATGCAGAGAACGCATTAAAATAGTCACATCTACGGATTTGTATTTGGCATTATCTGTTCACTGAATTGACAAGCGAAAATGGAACATTTTCTAAATATGACAAGGAATTGTTCACTTCCCAAAACAAATTCTGTGGGATTCCATGAATTTACAGATCCTCAATTTATCATCACAGATAGTGATTTGTCCCTTCAATGATGAAACCAAGCTTTCTAGGCTGTTAGCATCCTCCGTCAAATTATTCCATCTTCCCATGTTTTTTTGTAATATATTGATCAGAACATTCCAGGCAAACGTATATGGAGGATGGGAAAGTCTGTGGCTGTAAGAGCTGTTCCCCACGTTGTGATATTTTACGTGTCAGAGCTGACTTTCACGAATTCCTTGAGAACTATTGTTTTGTAAGTTGGTGCAGTGTTTTGGAAAGTTGGGGAAATGAAATATCAAAGAAAGGCCATTTAAAAAGGAGGAAGATAGACAAAGTTGGACACCACATGGTCAGCCAGAAAGAAATAGAAAGAGAGAGAGAGATAGAGAGAGAGAGAGTAACTATCACTGCTGTCTGACACAGAGTGTATCTGCACAGCTCCTGCTGTTTGAGTTGGAGTCCATGCGTTTCTGGCTATCGGAGAGCATCTGGGAAAAAAAAGACAGCAAAAATCACAGCTGCCCTTGGAGGAACTTGTGTGTAAGAGTTCATAACATAGGAGCAGATAAGTGCATGGTGTTTAGGTGTAACCTTGTTGCCTTTTTTTGTGTCAGTCTACAACAGCGAGTCGAGCGAGTTCATTCCTGGGTATTTGTTTTATTGAGGTCTGTCTCTTGAGTAAATTGTAAAGGTAGAAGTCATTGGCTATAAGTTAGTATGGAGAAGTGTCTTTTAGAGCTCTATGGCTGTGGTATTTTCTGGATCTGTAGATTATTGAGATGCAAAGATGACTTTTAGTTTACTGATGACCTCTTCCTGTCAGATGTGGGAGGTAAGGGAAAGCTTCCATTTACTGAAGATTATGTCTGCAATAAGTGTGTTTGGTTGTGAATCCTGTCAAGTCGCCATGGATCGATTGGAGAAGCTGTTAGAGGTAAAGAGAAATTTCCAGGAGGTAGGGAGTGGGATCGCAAGCACTTACATGAATAAGGGAAAACCGCAGATATATCATGTAGATGGGACTCCTCCAGGAAATATCGGACAGGGAGGAGGATAGTGCAGGCGTCTCCAGTGGCTATCGCCATCTTAAACAAGTATGCTGCTTTGGAAAACGTCGGAGGTGATGGACTCTTAGAGAATGTAGCATGAACTGCCATGTTTCTGACACCAATACTGCCTCTCGTGTATAGCAGGGGTACGTCAGGTTCCAAGTGATCAGTTGTGATAAGGTACTGTCTAGTCAGAGGAATAAACAAAGGTTTCTATGACAAACATGGAGAAACGAGAATGGCTTGTTGCGTCGCTGGTGCCATGATTAAGGATATTACGGAGAGGGTGCAGAATGTTCTCAACGCGGAGAGGGTCCAACAGGAGGTCATGTACACAATGGAACTATTGACATACGAAGGCAAAAGGATAAAATTTAGAATGTGGAGAATATGAAGTTCGGCAGTAATTTAAAAGGAGGTGCTTGCGGGTAATGTTTTTGGATTACGTTTGGTGCAATACAAGTGGACCAACTGGGAAGACAGTTGAACTACGGGATGGTTACGAAGGTTGTATAGGGATATCACAGCAATTAGAAAGACTTGGCTCAGGGGAGGACAGGACTGGAGGACAGGACTGGCAGCTTAATGCTGTAGAATACAAAGGCTGATGTAAAGGCAGAAAGGGAGCTAAGAGAAGAGGGAATTTGTGTTTTTGATAATGGATTGGAGCTGTCATGTTCAAACTCATGATTTGGAGATACCGGAGTTGGACTGTCTGCATCTCTCTCTCCCCATCTCTAAATTTCTTGCTGTCAGTCTTTCTCTGGCTCTATCCCTCTACCTCTGTCTGTCTGTCTGCCTTTGTCTCTGTGTCTCATGCTCTCTCTCTCTCTCTGCCTCACGCTCTGTTTCATTCTCACACATGGACCACGTCAGACACGTGTTCACTCAGTTTAACACTTGCTCCTGTGAATTGTCTCAAACCATTTCTATATCTCTTCTTTCACTGAGTTTATCTGAGGAGGTGATTTCGAAAAATACAAAATGCACAGGCGCATCCAACAATATCTTGGCATAATATTAGTTACATTTCTGTAAATGTTGTGTCTCTTCATCTTCTGCACTTTGACTGTCTCCCTCTTTCTCTCCCTGTCCATGTGAGGGAGTTTGTGTTTAAGTGTTTCACTGTCAGGGTCTATGAGCGTTTCTCTGTGTATCTATGTTTCACTGCTTTTCTGGGAAAGTCACTCTGTGTGTGCTTTCACAGGTTTTGTCTTTGGATATGTCCATGTGACACATTGTGAATTCATTTCTGCCCCCGTGAGTTGGTTTCCCTCTGTGTGTGGACCTGGAGAAGTATTTTACTGACTACATATTTTGGTGTTTATGTGTTTGGGTCTGTTAGTCAGTCTATGTGGGAATGTTTCTGTGACAGTGAGTATGTTCGTGTGGCTTGTCGTTACTGCCAGTGTGAATTTGTATCTGCGTGTGTTTTCACACTGTATCTGCTGCGTTTGTGTCTGTTAATATGCTGTGTGTGTGTGTGTGGTCACATTCCTATGACAGTGAAGTTTTTTGTGTGTTTGTGTGCGTGTGTGTTACTGTTAGCATGTTATGATGGTTACTGACTGTATATGTGCACAAATGTTTCTGTAAGTTCTTGCATGTTGATGTGCAATGTCTCTCAGTATGACTTGACTTCTACATATGTGTGGGGATGTGTGTGTGATTATGTGTTTGTGTGTAAATGTGTTTCTTTATTTGGAATGACTTTAATACAATAATTAAGGTGGCACATCATACACCACATGCCTCGATCAGTCGTGGTGCAGACTATAGGGACAGGGAGGTCTTTGTGGCCTTTTGTAGGACTCTATACACTCACATGAACACAGAAATCTTCAAAAAGCTGTTGAGAGGTGGAGAGGGTGACAGCGTTTAATAAGCGTAACTGGTCAGTTGGGCGAGAGTGGAGACAATCCCTGGTAGATAAAGATCCAGAAATGGTTCCCTCCAAAAACATGTCAATCTCCTTTTATCATTGGAGAAAAAAAAATCAGAGTGCGGTGTCACCAGCAGAGCTGATGAACTGAGCATTGACACTCTCTAATGAACCTTGATGTTTCTCTTTGGTGCATTTTGTGTTTGTGACATATTTCTACTACTGAGTGTCAGTGGTGGAGGAAATGTATGTTTGTAGTTGTGATGTCAATCAAACAAACTGCTTTGTCCTGGGTGATGTCAATTTTTCTGAGTGTTGGTGGAGATGCATCCAAACAAGGAACTGGGGAGTATTTTGTTACACTTCTTACTTTTGCTTTGACTTTGGGGAGTCAGGAGGTGAGTTACTCGCCGTGGTCTTCCGGGCCTCTGACCTCCTCTTGTAGCAATAATATTCAAATTAATTATAACCAGCTATTTATTGATGAAGTAGCTGAAGCTGTTTTGTCAGAGGACAGTACACCGAGGAACTTCTGCAGAGATGTTCTGGAGCTGAGCTGACCCTCCTCTGACAACGACAACCATCTTCCTATGTGCCAGATATGATAGGTACTAGCGGGGAGTGTGCCCCCGATTGTCCTTCAAGTGTATTTTGAGCGTGCCACAGGGATGTCAGGGTGTGTCACTCTCACATCCCCTCTGGGCTTGAACTCTTGGCCCATTTTTGAAGCAAGAATGTCATACATAAACAAAAGCATTTCTGGATTGCTCAGTATGACTGGCAGCATCCGTGGAGACAAATCAGAGTTAACGCTTCGGGACTTGCGACCCTTTGTCAGAACCTGTCACAACTTACCTTCCCAACTATTTTTGTGTCACATGCAAATTTGGCAACAACACATTTTCTTCCTTTCTCCAACTCATTCACATACACAGTATTGCATTCTTCATATGTACAGCATATAAAGTATTCAGTATTGTTATGTGTTGGAGCTGAGTGTGCCTGTACAAATATTGCTGTGTATAGTAGTTGATCATGTTTGCATGCAAATATTATTGTGCATTGTATCTGTTTGTGTTTATAAATAAACATTGTTTTGTTTTGGAGTTGTTCTAGGTTAAACATAAATATCGTTGATCATTAGAACTGCTCATTTGTAAATATAAATATGGTTGTGTCTGGAAACGGTTACGTCATATTTGCTTCCTGTTTTCTATTTGAGTTGTTCTTGCTTTTATATTAATATTGTATCTCAGTTATGTTCTCTTTTTTTATATAAATACCGTGGTGTGTTGCGGCTGCACATCTGATTAACTTATGTGATTCTGTGCTGTGAATTTCGCCCAACAGTTCCTCCAAGATCAGTTATGAATTTCATTGTTTGTTAATTTTCCCAGATGCACACCGATGTCCAACGATACATGAATTCAAACAGCGAAGGCAATAACTGTGCAGTTTCTCTCTCTCTCTCTCTGTCTCTCTCTCTCTCTCTCTCTCTCTCTCTCTCTCTCTCTCTCTCTCTCTCCTGTAATGACCTCACCATGCGCTTCCATTGTCTGGTCGTCTCCCTTTTAAAACTGCTGTTGTTTTGACTTTTTTCCCCAAAGTTCCAAAATGATGCAACAGCACGTGAATCCAATTGCTGCTCCTGGAATTCGAGGAAATCGCCTGCAGCGCCTAAAATACCTCAAAAAAGGAGCAACTGTTACAGGCAGAAATTTTCCCGTCCTCCATCTTGGATTACCCTGAGTCGTCTTGGGAAATAAGGCAGGGCAGGTTACTGAGTGTCAGTGGGAGAACACTTTTGGACCAGCGAGCATAATTCTATTAGATTTAAAATAATGATGGAAAAGGATAGACCACATCTAAAAGTTGACGTTCTAAATTGGAGAAAGGCCAATTAAAGAAGAAGAAGGAAGCATATGTAAAGTATAGACAGGACAGATCGAGTGAATCCTTAGAAGAGTATAAAGGAACTTGGAGTATACTTAAGAGGGAAATCAGAAGGGCAAAAAAGGGACATGAGATAGATTTGGAAAAAAGAATTAAGAAGTTTTTACAAATACATTAAGGACAAAAATGGTAACTAGGTAGAAAATTGGGCCTCTCAAAGATCAGCAATGTGGCATTTGTGTGGAGCCACAGACAATGGAGAGATACTAAATGAGAATTTTGCATCAGTATTTACTGTGGAACAGAATATGGAAGATATCGACTGTTGGGAAATAGATGGTGACATCTTGCAAAATTTCGACTTTACAGAGGAGGAAGTGCAGGATGTCTTGAAACGGGTAAAGGTGGATAAATCCCCAGGACCTGATCAGGTGTACCAAAAAACTCTGTGGGAAGCTAGAGAAGTGACTGCTGGGCCTCTTGCTGAGATATTTGTATCATCGATAGTCACAGGTGAGGTGCTGGAAGACAAGAGGTTGGCTAACGTGGTGCCACTGTTTAAGAAGGGTGGTAAGGACAAGCCAGGGAACTATAGACTAGTGAACCCGATGGGCAATTTGTTGGAGGGAATTCTGAGGGACAGGATGTACATGTATTTGGAAAGGCAAGGACTAATTAGGGATAGTCAACATGGCTTTGTGAGTGGGAAATCCTGCCTCACAAATTGATTGATTTTTTGAGGAAATAACAAAGAGGACTGATGAGGGCAGAGCGGTTGATGTGATCTATATGGACTTCAGTAAGGCTTTCGACAAGGTTCCACATGGGAGACTGGTTAGCAAGGTTAGATCTCACAGAATACATTGAGAACTAGCCATTTCGATACAGAACTGGCTCAAAGGTAGAAAACAGAGGGTGGTGGTGGAGGGTTGCTTTTCAGACTGGAGGCCTGTGACCAGTGGAGTGCCAAAAGGGTCGGTTCTGGGTCCTCTACTTCTTGTCATTTACATAACTGATTTGGATGCGAGCATAAGAGTACAGTTAGTAAGTTTGCAGATGACACCAAAATTGGAGGTGTAGTGGACAGCGAAGAGTGTTACATCAGATTACAACAGGATCTTGACCAGATGGGCCAATGGGCTGAGAAGTGGTAGATGGAGTTTAATTCAGATAAATGTGCTGCAGTTTGGGAAAGCAAATCTTAGCAGGACTTACACACTTAATGGTAAGGTCCTAGGGTGTGTTACTGAACAAAGAGACCTTGGAGTACAGGTTCCTAGCTCCTTGAAAGTGGAGTCGCAGGTAGATAGGATAATGAAGAAGACGTTTGATATGCTTTCCTTTATTGGACAGAGTATTGAGTACAGAAGATGGGAGGTCATGTTGTGGCTGTACAGGACACTGGTTCGGCCACTGTTGGAATATTGCATGCAAGTCTGGTCTCCTTCCTATCGGAAATGTGTTGTGAAATTTGAAAGGGTTCAGAAAAGATTTACAAGGATGTTGCCAGGATTTGAGGATTTGAGCTATTAAGAGAGGCCGACCACTCTGGGGCTGTTTTTCCTGGAGCATCGGTTGCTGAAGGGTGACCTTATAGAGATTTACAAAATCATGAGGGGTAAGAATAGGGTAAGTAGTCAAAGTCTTTTCCCTGGCGTTGGGAAGTCCAGAAGTAGAGGGCATAGGCTTAGGGTGAGAAGGGAAAGATATAAAAGAGACTATAAGGCAACGTTTTCACACAAAGGTGGTACGTGTATGGAATGAGCTGCCATAGGAAGTGGTGGAGGCTGGTACAATTGCAACATTTAAGAGGCATTTGGATGGGTATATGAATAGGAAAGGTTTGGAGGGGTATGGGCCGGGTGCTGGAAAGTGGGACTAGATTGGCTTGGGACTGAAGCATGGGAACACACCGTACATCTCTATGACTCTATGCACATGTTCATGTTTGAATAATTTTCCATTTCTGAAGTTTTCCGCTTATACATGAAAATTGTTGCATATTTAGGGTGGAATGAAACTGTTCATCTTTCTGTGCATCAATTGTGTTTTAGATCTGTCACATTCATTTTTAAATATTGTACATGAGAACTGTTCATGTCTGTATGTAAATATTGTTGTGTAGTGTATCTGTTCCATTTTACATATCAAAGTTGTGAATGGGATCTGTTCCAGTTTATATATAAAAGTTGTGAATTGGATCTGCTCCAGTTTTTATATAAAAGTTGTGAATTGGATCTGTTCCAGTTTTTATATCAAAGTTGTGAATTGGAGCTGTTTCAGTTTATGTGTATATATGTTATTTTGTGTTGGAACTGCTCCAATTGGTATATAAATATAGTTGTGTATTGCAGCCGTTGCTGTTTATATGTTAGTATTAGTGTATGTTGAAGTTGTGGCTGCCCCCTTCTTATCAGCAGTACTATATCTGATGTGTGGTTCGGCTGCTGTGCCCCTCCTGTGCTTTGGCGTGAATTTGCTGTTCCCGTGCCCGGCATTGGGATGCCAACAAAGAGCAGCAGCTGACACGTGTCTGCAGTTGATGGAATGTTCTGGACATGACATCTGGTCTCTGGTTATTGTGGGGCAGAACAAACATTGTGGAAGGGGGAACAAAAACTGAAGAGCATCGAGGAAGATAGGGAGATGGTTAAAGATTGTAAAACGGATAGAATTCAACAGATAGTAATGGGGGTAGCATTAAATAGACAATAATGACGAGAGGGTTAAATAGAGAGTAACAGAGAGATGTTTACATAGAGGATAAGGGAATGGGATTTAATGCAAAGTAATAGGGAAAGGTGTTAGTTGAGTTTTATACAAAAAATGAATTTAGTTGAGGGAGGAAAGGGTTATTTACAGGAAAAGGGGGAGGAATTAGTATCAAGTAGCGGGAAGAGGGTTAAGTCGAGTAATGTGAAGTACATTCAATATAAGGGAATAAAGATGGTGAAATGGAATGTAATAGAAACAAATTTGAAAACAGGGCAACTGGGTGATGGTTTTACACGGAAAAGGGCAAGAATCTAACATAAAGAAATGCGGGAAAACTATATAGAGAGTAATGAGGTGAGGATTCAGTGTAGGAGGGTAGGGAGAGGTTTAAGTTCAGGGGAAGAGGGGAGGGTTAAATACAGAGTGTAGAAGATTGAATAGAAAGTATTAGCAAGAGGGTTAATTAGAGAACAATGGGGAGTAAACTGAATACAGAGATGGTTAAAGATTGTGATGGGCAGAGTTTAAATTTAGCGGGTTCAGTAGGAAGTAGTTATGAGAGGATTAAATGTAAACTAATACGAACATGATAAAATCACAAATAACAGAGAGGGTTGAAAACAGGGTAAAAGAGAGGAGGTTGCATACAGAGGAATAGAAAGGATTGAACGTAGATAAGACAGGATTAAGGAAAGAGGAATGGGTGAGGACTAATTGCAGACTAAGAGGAAGAGGATTAAATATATGGCAGGGAATAGGGAGGACTGAATACAGATCACGGCTTAAATACAGAATAACAAGGAGTGTCTCAAATACAGAGAGCAAGAAGGTGAAAGACACAGTAATCAACAGAGAATTAACCACTGGGAAAAAGTGTGGGTTACATATAAAGGAACAGCGATACAGGTAAATGCAGATTAACAGGGAGAGGTTTGCATACAGGGAAACATAAATACTTAAATACAGGGACAAAGAGTGGCAATCTACAGGGCAATAGCGATGAATAAGTAGAGGGTAAGGGAGACTATTTCTAGCTTTAATCAATTTACGGGCGGTGGTGGTGATGGTCATAGTGGTCTCTTCAAATTTCCAGACATCATCATTGAACATTGGCGCTCACTGCGTCCATTCCCACAATCAGGTGCATCCATGTTGCACTGTCTCCCGGGGCTACCTCTTCCCACCTCACCGACTATTCTCTCATTCACATTCCAGTTGTCATTACACCCCATAAAACCCGACTCCTCATGCCTTCCCTATCCCTCCTGCCTGTGCTTTGTCATGTAGAACAGTATGGACTGACGTTATGCCCTTTTGCTATTCTTGTGCTCAGGAGTCGGAGTGAAAGGCCTTCTGCTCTTCGTCTTTACCAATTCAGAATGGGCGAAAGTGCTTCTTCCATTTCCTCTTGATCGTTCTCAAGAATGTTTCTTGTTTTAATTCAGTCACAGGATGAGGGCATCGCCGGCCAGCATCAGCATTTATTGGCCATCCCAAATTGCCTAGAGGGCTGTGAAGTGTCAAACACATTGTTGTACGTCTGGAGTCACGTGTAGGCCTGACCTCTCTAAAAGGCATTAGAAAATCGACAAGCGACTGGGGGTTCATCATTAGACTCTTAAATTGTAGACGGATGTTGAATTTAAACATCACCATCTGCCACAGTGGGATTTGAACTGGAGTCCCAAGAACATAACTCGGTTCCTTGCTAACCAGTTCATCAATAATTCTGCTAGGCCATCCTCTCGACCTCTGAAAGAGGCGCCTCCTGTGTCACAGGCGAGACAATGGGCTGAGTAAAAGCTGTAAGAACTGTTAATGCTCTTAATCAGAAACAAAAACAAATTCCTGGAAGAAATCAACACATCTGCCAGCATCTATGCGGAGAAATCAGAGCTGAATGACCTCATGTACCAAAGTATTAGGCCAGAAAGGAGCTCAATGGTCTCGTTTTCCCAGGGATTATGCCGGAGAAGGAGTTGAATGGCCTCCTCCTGTTCCTGTGGGCGAGACCGGATAAATGGCCTCCTTCTAATCCAAAATTGTTGGGTGTGTTCATGCCAACAGCAGACTCATTCATCATTGAAAACTCAGCAAAGCTTTATCCCTGAATTTAAAATAAAACCAGTCCGTGAATGTCCAAGTCTCTGCCTATTTGTTCTTCGTATTTTGAATGAAGGCTGATTTCAGTGTGTCCAAATGTTACCCGTATTCACAGTCAATTAGTGGGATATGTTCGTGTGCATTTTACCACTTTAACTAGTGAAATGGGCAGACAAACGGCAGATAATGTTGGAAGTCAGAAAGATTCATTCTTTTTGGTCGAGATAATATAAATTAAGTGGCTCAATTCTGGTGGGGACTTAACATCAAGAGTTGGAGGTGTATACTTCGTTTTTGGAAAGTGACTAGGAGAGTTGCGCAGGTTTGTCAAATATAAGCCATCCAAAGTCGAATGGAATGCAAAGGAAAGGGGGATGTTATTTTACCTGTATAAATCATCGCTTCAGACACAGCTGGGGGAAACAGCCCAGATTGGAACTCTTGAATATCATATGACTTCCATTGGGTTAAACCTGAGCTCTGCCCACTACAGCACACAGAAATATAGCTAGGACGTCAATGCATTGGATAGTTTGAAATGGCATGTTTTCTCAGTGGTTCGCACTGCTGATTCACAGCACCTGGGATTAAATTCTAACCTCGGGAGACTATCTGTGCACGTTCTCCACGTGTCTGCGTGGGGTATCTCTGGGTGTTTTGGTTTCCTCCCACAATGCAAAGGATATGCAGGTCAGAAGAAATTAGCCGGGCTGAACTGCTCATGGTATTCAAGGCTGTGTAGGTTAGGTGCATTCGTCATGGGTAAGTATAGAGCAGGGGAATGTGGCTGGGTGGTTTACTCATCAGACGGTAGGCATGGATTTGTTGAGCTGAAGGACTTAATTCCACACTTCAGGGATCATATTCAAGGCTGTGGGTGGCGGTTAATAGTCATGGAAACTAAATAACAGGACATTTAGCCCCCGTGAACTTGTCACACCATTCAGTGCCTGATTTGTAGCCAAACTCCATATACCGGTATTTATGCCTTATCCCTTATTAACTATGCTTAAGAAAAAGAAATATATCTCAGATATAAAATTAACATCGAATCCAGCATCCACTGCCCTTTATGGAAGAGAATTCCCACTATCCAACATCCTTTGTGTGTGGCAGTGCTTCCTAACATCTCTCCTGAACACATTAGCCCGACGTCGCAGACCATGTCCCTTTGTGTTCGAATCCTCAAGCAGTGGAAATGGGTTATCTTTATAAACCCTATCTTCTGCGTTCTGGAGAAACGTGGCCTAATTTGTAGTCTCCCACATGAATGTTTGTAGGACCGTGAAGACCTTCTTTGAGGCTCCCTCAGACTTGCAGTAAAGAGTCAAGGGGAACACCAAGCGGATCTTTACTCTCAAAGGTTTTCAGAATGTGACAGAGAAATGGGTACAACTGTCCAAACGACAGAAAAGCGTGCAGAATCTACTCCTGGTGCAGACGATGGATGTCGATGTCACAGAGGATTTTCTGTAGGTGAAGGGCCAGAAAACCTCACTCTTTACCTCCGAAGCGACAAAGGTAATCTCACGGTCCGGGGTCCACACTGTGGAGCAGGACGGGACGCGCTCACGTTTGGTCTGCAACAAATTGCACAGGAAGAGTTGCATGCTCAGCGTCCTGAAAGGGAGAAAAATCACTCTGTAACGTTATCTCATCCTGACATCCTGAGGATAAGCAAAACCCTTTGTGCCATATTACATGACATGAATCTCACAGATAGCGCAGCCTCCCGGTCATTACTTTCTATTGTGCAGGTTTTAAATGACAACATATGGAAGAGGCTGGACCTATCGCTATCTCTGGAGGTGCTGACCAAGGCTCTCGAATCGTTAGAAAAGAGTAAACCTCGCAGAAGTGATAGCTTATCAGCCGTGTTGTATTCGACTCTGTGAGAGTTGATTGGACAGGACCTGGTGAAAGTGGACAACAAGGAAATTGAGATGTTGAATATCTGACTCAGTGACAGGCCACTGACAAAAACTGTGTATTTGTAATTAAAGAGTGATTAATGACAAGATACTAGACTATGAGCATTGATTTTACTCCCAGACATTGCTGGTGCCAATGTGCATCGGGATCTTGTGTTCTTCATGTTCCAGACATTCCCACTCCAAGCCCTGTCCCACCCCAGCAAACCCCACACCACAAGATGTCTTGAAGTTGTTCTGTGACATTCTTGGCCCTCGGCACTGTTGAGACAATATACCATCCTGGACTCTGGCTAGTCAGAACTAATGATTTCGAAAGAGTCAGTCAGTCATGTTAGTTTTGTGCATGCTTCCACTAGAAGTCAACACAGCAGCGCGTTAACTTTATAAATAAGGTAAAAAAAGAAACAAAATACTGCAGAATTAGGGCTCAATGTCCATTTGAGTGCAGCATTTATTCACCAGGTTGATAGCTGGACAAAAACGTTTCAATTGGGAGGGGCTGTGATGACGCAAACCCATGGTTCAATTCCTCGAATTAAGAAGGGTCTGACATGAGTAATGTTTTCCAGAGAATAATGGAAACGTCTCGTGATGAATGGACCGAAAGGCATCTTGTTGCCTCTTGCTTTAGGGTGAGAAAAATCATCTGAAATTTTATGGATGGCCTAAAACCTTTCCAAGAGTGAAATGAATGAACAATGAACATTTTTCTCCATTATACCGCACTGACTATTTGGTCCTCCTCGACTCACTGAAACTGCCCTTTCCCATCTCAACGCTCCAATGTCCTCCTTGCCTATTACTGTCAACTTAATATTGTGTTATGATCAAAGGTAATGCATTATCCCATTATCTAAGTCATTGATAGAAATTATGTCTGTATCACCAGAAATGATCCTTGTGTCACTCACTAATACCAGTCCGACATTATGGAAATGGCATATTTACTCCTGCTCTCTGTTTTTTGTCCTCTATCAGTCCTCAAGCCAAGTCCCATTTCCCCATCTTGACGAGCCTCATTGACAACATTGACGCCACCCAATTGTACATTTCTCCATCCTAGTACGTGCAAATCCCTCTCTGACCTCACTCCTCCATCACGATTGAAACTGTTCTATCCCATCATCTGTCAGATGTTTTAGGTTTCTTCTCTGTACATGTGCAGTACACTGCAGGTGAACAGAGAATATCTCACCCTCTGTCTTGCTGTAGGGATCATGTGTGATTCAGAGTCAGCTCTGAAACATGTCCAGGAAGTTCTATATTGATTAGAGCTTATTTAACCGTTGAGGGCATTTTTCAGTAAATTATTTTTACCTGTTTCAATTATTACCTGGAGTGGAGAAATTATGTTCGAATCAGACACTGTCTGTGCACAAGGTGAGGAATTGCATTGCGATGATGTATTCATTAAAACCGACAGTGTGTCGTCACCAATAACCAACGATGCTCCCTGCACAGAATAGTCGCTGATAACCATGGAAAATGTAACCCAGTGTTGAGGAGAATATTTCTCAGAGAGACACTCAACAACTGGAATTTAATTTCCAAATGATCAAAACCAAGGGAACGATGAAACTGAAATGAAATGAGAGTTTAAAGTTCGATAGATGGTGCTGCCATGTCAATGCTGGTACGGAGGGTGGCACAGTGGCTCAGTGGTTAGCCCTACTGCCTCACAGAGAGTGTGGGTGGGTCTGGGTGGGATACCCTTTGCCGGGTCAGGTTGGACTTGATGGGCCCATTGACCAGCTTCCACGGTGTAAGGATTCCATTAGGTCATTCAAAATTTTCCTCTGTTTGGTCCTGACCGATTCAAATTTTTACAATCAATCAAATCACAGTTGTAAAAATAATCTGTGACCACCGGGAGTTCACTCACCGCTGTCACCTGTTTGTTCAAATTCTTAAATAAATGAAGTGAACCACATTGGAATGTAACAGTCCCCCAGGCGATGCCAGCAGGTATAAATGAAAGGCTTTGAGATTCTATCACCTCTGCATTGAGTACAGAGTGATTGCCTGCGCACGGAGATTCAGGCAGAAAATGACATTTTCATTTTATTATTTGCGGAAATTATTTTACATGACCCTTCCGATTGTAACAATCCCCGGTAAGTGTGGTACACTATTGTAATTGTGCGGTACACCATTGAAATTGTGCGGTACACCATTGAAATTGTGCCAATCTGTCTGATGGTGGGCTTTGGGTTCACTCTGTCACTGACAATGATATAGAGATCGGATGTGCCCAAAATTCACACAGTGGAAGGAGCTCGGTAATTTATTGTCAGATTACAGGGACCCTGTGGAATCGGTGTCATCCCAGATTCCACAGGAATTGCCTGGGAAATTATTCATCTCTTCGGAGAACCTTCCAGAAATGCGCATTCCAATCGGAGATTACGGAGAATTTCAATGGAATTAAGGCAAGGAATCACTTTGGAAACATATAAGCGGTGATACTCTATGTAGAGAATGCAATATTAGTAAGTTTGTGTTTAGTTCTGGTGTTGAAGTGAATAAGCAGTGGGCTTCTCTGTGCATCTAAAGTTTAGAGTTAACTTGGATTTATTTGTGTAATTGCAGCAGTTTGTTTTAATAAATGCGTTTGAAGTTTGGCGATGGACTGAATGGCTTTGTGCACGAATGAGTATTGTTTAGTTTTGATGATTGCAACCGAGCATGGCATTAATGGGACCTCACAACTTTGTAGGTGAGTTCTGGAATTTTCAATTAAGGAAGAAATCCTTACTGAGAAAGCTTTACTTTCAATTTTATCATTTTTGTCATTTAGTTTTGTTCCTGTACGACCCTGGATATGAGTGGATGCGTAGATCTGTGCTCATGCAAATGAAATGAGAGTTTTAGTAAATGACATTATCTTGTATGTTGATCACAGATAGTA
The DNA here is from genome assembly GCF_020745735.1 of Hemiscyllium ocellatum. Taxonomy (NCBI): domain Eukaryota; kingdom Metazoa; phylum Chordata; class Chondrichthyes; order Orectolobiformes; family Hemiscylliidae; genus Hemiscyllium; species Hemiscyllium ocellatum. The sequence goes on along the minus strand of NC_083440.1, from coordinate 21,590,671 downwards.
GTGTTGGGGCAGAAGAAAATCTCTGAAGAAACTGTTTCAAACTGAGTATATTGATGCTCAGATGTGCAGTATCTCCAGGAAGAAATTGACTGCAATTCCAGTTGAGAATTGGCAGTCAAAAGTAATTTAACCAAGTGATAGATACAGGGATTTTGGTGTGAATAGTTTTTGATGGCTGTTTTGTTTGGAACGGTATTATTGGGAGTCGGGTTTTGTGTAATATATGAAAGTCGTAGCGTTTCGTTTCATGCATGCATTGTTTGAGATTAACAAGAATTATACTTCATTGCCTTTGAATCTGCTTTATAAGCACGTAATTTGATTTCTTCTGTTTTATCATAATTTCTTACGCAAAAAATAATTTTTTTAATGCATGCAGAGCAGGTAGCCACTTTACTCAATTGATGTCAATTGATGTAGACATGAATAAGCTCTTTCAGTGGCGTAGCTTTCGTTTTGTTCTGCGGGATTGAAGAAAGACTGAGGAGTTTCAAAGTGGATTCACTCAGTGGGCAGAATGGGCTGTTTCTGCGTTGTCCATTTCCAACTTTTTAACACTGAGAAGTGTTAAATTGAATTTCAGATGACTGATTTCCAGTTGTTTTTCTGAAGAAGTCTTTGTGGCTTCATATTTTTAAACTGCATGAAGCAGTTTCGCTTCGGGAGGAGTATTACTAACTAAGTTTAGAAGGTAAGAATTAATCAATTCCTTGTGTTAATATGCTTACCGTATTTAGGTATTCTCATTATAAAGTAAAGTTCTTTTTTTAAAAAGAAGTGTTGTGAAACCTTGTTCTGTCTATGAGCTGTTGAGTATTTGTATTATCACTTTCCATGTTAATTGCATCTGACATTATTAGAGCACAATAGAGAGTCAGAGAGACTTGATTATTTTGTAACGTCATATTTTCTGACACCATGGACTGATATTTGTAATAATGAGCTGTCTGTTTCATTTTGCATTATGTCGCTCATTCAAAAAGTTTCAACAAGCCTATCCTCAAGATTATTTCAATCAGACAATGCAGAGCACGCAATAAAATAGTCACGTCTATTGATTTGCATTTGGCATTATCTGTTCACTGAATTTACAAGCGAAAAGGGAACAGTTTCTAAATATGACAAGGAATTGTTCACTTCCCAAAACAAATTCTGTGGGATTCCATGAATTTATCATCACAGATAGTGGTTTGTCCCTTCTATGATGAAACCAAACTTTCTCGGCTTTGTTAGCATCCTCCGTCAAAGTATTCCATCTTCCCATGTTTTTTGTAATATATTGATCAGAACATTCCAGGCAAACATATATGGAGGACGGGAAAGACTGTGTCTGTAAGAGCTGTTCCCCTCGTTGTGGTATTTTACGTGTCAGAGCTGACTTTCACGAATTCCTGTAAAACTATTGTTTTATAAGTTAGTGCATTGTTCTGGAAATTTGGGGAAAAGAAATATCAAGGCAAGGCAATTTAAAAAGGAGGAAGATAGACAAAGTTGGACACCACATGGTCAGCCAGAGAGAAATAGAGAGGGAGAGAGTAACTACTACTGCTGTCTGACACAGTAGTGAATCTGCACAACTCCTGACTTTGCTGTTAGAGTCCATGCGTTTCCGGCCATCGGAGAGCATCTGGGAAAATAAAAAAGCAAAAATCACAGCTGCCCTTGGAGGAACTTGTGTGTAAGAGTTCACAACATTGGAGCAGATAAGTGCATGGTGTTTCGGTGTAACCTTGCTGTCTTTTGTTGTGTCAGTCTACAACAGTGAGTCGAGCCAGTTCATTCCTGGGTATTTGTTTTATTGAGGTCTGTCTCTCGATTAAATTGTAAAGGTAGAAGTCATTGGCTATAAGTTAGCCCGGAGAAGTGTCTTTAAGTGCTCTACAGCTGTGGTATTTTCTGGGTCTGTAGATTATTGAGGTGCAAAGATGACTTTTAGTGGACTGATGACCTCTTCCTGTCAGATGTGTGAGGTTAGGGAAAGCTTCCATTTACTGAAGAATATGTCTACAGTAAGTGTGTTTGGTTGTGAATCTTGTCAAGTCGCCATGGATCGATTGGAGAAGCTGTTAGAGGTAAAGAGAAATTTACAGGAGGTAGGGAGTGGGATGGCTAGCATTTACAGGAAGAAGGGAAAACGGCATATATAATCATGTGGATGGGACTCCTCCAGGAAAGGATGGACAGGGAGGTGGATAGTGCAGGTGTCTCCAGGGCCTATCGCTATTTTAAACAAGTATGTTGCTTTGGAAAATGTCGGAGGTGATGGACTCTTAGAGAATGTGGCATGAACTGCCAGGTTTCTGACACCAATACTGGCTCTAATGTATACCAGGGGCACGCCAGTGTCCAAGTGATCAGTTGTGATAAGGTACTGTCTAGTCAGAGGCATAAACAAAGTTTCTACGACAAACATTGAGAAACCAGAATGGAATGTTGTGTCGCTGGTGCCAAGATCATGGATATTGTGGAGAGGGTGCAGAATGTTTTCAACGGGAGAGGAACCAACTGTAGGTCATGTACACAATGGAACTATTGACATACGAAGGCAAAATGATAAAATTCAGAATGTGGAGTATATGAAGTTTGGCAGTAATTAAAAATGAGGTACTTGTGTATAGTGATTTTGGATTAAGCTTGCTGCAATACAACTGGACCAACAGGGAAGGAAGTTGAACTTCGGAATGGTTAGGAAGATGGTATAGGGATATCATAGCAATTAGAAAGACTTGGCTCAGGCGAGGACAGGACTGGCAGCTTAATGCTGTAGAATACAAAGGCTGATATAAAGACAGAAAGAGAGCTAAGAGAAGAGGGAATTTGTTTGTTTGATAATGGATAACATTAAGCTGTAATTATACAGGATATTCCTGCGATTATGTCCAGGGAATATATTTGTGTGGAACTGAGAAAGAAGGAAAAAAAACACTTTTTGGGATTATATTATTGACCCGCAAATGGTATTTGGGGAGTCGAGAACAAATTCGGAAGTAGATATCAGTTATCTGTAAGAATAATAGGGTGGTAATAGTAGGGAATTGTAACATTTCAAACATAGTCTGGGACTGCCAGAGTGTTAAGCGTTGAGATGGAGAGGAAGTTTTTAAGCGTGTTTAAGAAAACTTTCTGATTCAGTATGCAGATGTAGGTACTCGTGCATGGTCAAATCTTGACGTACTCTCAGGAAATAAGGCAGGCCAGGTGACTGAGGTGTCGGTGGAGAGCACTTTGTGGCCAGCGAACATAATTTGATCAGTTCAACAGTGGCCAATTTTGAAAGTACCTGGCAAGAACTTTCAAAAGCTGACTGCAGGGAAATGTTTGTCAGTGAAGCGATGTTTAGAAAATGGGAAGCCTTATAAAATGAAATAACAAGTGTCCAGAGACGGTATGTTCCTGTTCGGTTGAAAGGCAAGACTGGTAGGTGCAGGAATGCTGGATGATGGGAAGAATTGAGGTTTTGGTAATAAGAAGGACGCATATGTCAGGGATAGACAGCAGAGATCGCGTCAATTCATCAAGAGCATGAGTATACTTAAGAAGGGATGGATGCAGGTTTACTCGCTGATTTGGAAGATTCAGTTTCAAACATAGAGTCATGCTTATTTTGGATAGATTAGATTAGATTATTTACAGTGTGGAGACAGGCCTTCGGCCCAACAAGTCCACATCGACTTGCAACCCACCCATACACCTACATTTACCCCTTCACCTAACACTACGGGCAATTTAGCATTGCCAATTCACCTGCCATGCGCATCTTTTGACAGTGGGAAGAAACTGGAGCACGGGGAGGAAATCCACACAGACACGGGGAGAATGTGCAAACTCCACACAGTCAGTCGCCTGAGGCGGGAATTGAACCTGGGTCTCTGGCGCTGTGAGGTAACATTGCTAACCACTGTGCCACCGTGCTGCTCATGGGCAGCATGGAAACAAACCCTTAGGTCCAAGCTATCCACGCCGACCAGATGTCCCAACCCACTCTAGTCCCACCTGCCAGCGCCTGGCCCATATCCCTCCAAACCCTTCCTGTTCATGTGCCCATCCAAATGCCTCTTAAATGTTGCAATTATACCAGCCTCCACCACATCCTCTGGCAGCTCATTAGGTCTCTTTTATGTCTTTCCCCTCTCACCCTAAACCTATGCCCTCCAGTTCTGGATTCCCTTATCTCAGGAAAAGTCTTTGTCTATTTCTCCAATCCATGATCCTCATATTTTTGTAAACCTCTATCAGGACACCCCTCAGCCTCCGATGCTCCAGGGAAAACAGCCCCAGCCTGTTCAGCCCCTCCCTGTAGGTCAGATATCCAACTCTGGCAACATCCTTGCAAATCTTTTCTGAAACTTTTCAAGTTTCACAAGATCTTTCCGATAGGAAGGAAACCAGAATTGCATGCAATATTCCAACATTGGCTTATCCAATGTTCTGTGCAGCCGGAACATGACCTCCCAACTCATGTACTCAATATTGTGACCAATAACGGAAAGCATACCAAACGCCTTATTCACTATCCTATCTACCTGCGACTCCACTTTCAAGGAGCTATGAACCTGCACTCCAAGGTCTCTTTGTTCAGCAACACTTCCTAGGACCTTACCAATAAGTGTATAAGTCCTGCTCAGATTTGCTTTCCTAAAATGCAGCACCTCACATTTATCGGAATTGAACTCCATCTGCTACTTCTCAGCCCATGAGCCCATCTGATCCATATCCTGCTGTAATGTGAGGTAACCATCTCCGCTCTTCATTATACCTCCAATTTTGGTGTCATCTGCAAACTCATTAACTTACGTCTTATGCTCACATGTAAATCATTTATTCAAATGACAAAATGAAGAGGAAGCAGCATCGAACCTCGTGGCACTCCACTAGTCACAGGCCTCCATTCTGAAAAACAACCCTCCACCACGATCCTCTGTCTTCTACCTTTGAGTCAGTTCTGTATTCAAATGGCTAGTTCTCCCTTTATTCCATGAGATCTAACCTTGATAATCAGTCTCCCATGGGGAACGCTGTCGAACGCCTTACTGACGTCCATATGGATCACATCTACTGCTCTGCCCTCATCAATCTTCCTTGTTACTTATTTTAAAAAAACTCTATATAAGATAACATATTCAGTGAGCCTCCGAATGAAGCCTTGGTGTTGTCGCCGGTTTCCTATTTATATGTTTGAGTTACGCAGGGTGGATGTTGTCATTTTCTGTGGTGACATCATTTCCTATAGTGATGTTCTTTCTTTTTTTTAAGGGCTTGCAAATCTTTTCAAAACTCTTCAACTTAATAGGGAAATCGGCAGGGCAAAAAGCGGACATGAGATAACTTTGCCAAAAAGGGTTCAGGAGAATCCAAATGCATTTCATAAATATATTAAGGACAGAATTGGAACACAGGAAAAAATAGGACTCCTGAAGCATCATGTGGCAGCCTGTGTGTGGAAATGAGGGAGATGTGAGCAATAGTAAACAAGCTTTTTGCATCTTTGGTTACTACGCAGAAAGGCATGGTAGATACAGAATGATAGGGAAACAGATGCTGACATCTTGAAAAATGCCCATATTACATCAGAAGCGATGCTGGATATCTTAAAAATCATGAGGTGGGATAAATTCCCAGGACCTGATGAGGTGTTGTCTCAATCTCTTCGGGAAGCAAGGGAAATGATTGCAGTGGGACTTGCTGAGATATTTGTATCATTGACAAGAGGTGAGGCACTGGAAGACTGGAGGGTGGGGAATATGGTGGCACTATTTAAGAAAGGTGAACAGGGAAAGCCAGAGCAGTATAGACACGTGAGCCTGACATTAGGGGTGGGTAAGCTGTGAGAGTGAATCTGCAGAGATAGGATTTACATGCATTTGGAGTGGCAAGGACTGATTAGGGGCAGTTGACATGCCTTTGTACATGCGCAATCATGTGTCTCCAACTTAACTGAGTTTTGCAAAGAAGTATCAAAGAGGATTGATGAGGCAGAACAGTGGATGTGATCTATGTGGACTTCAGGAAAGTGTTCAAACTGGTTTGTCATGATAGACAAATTCGTAAGGCTAGCTCGCATTGAACTCAGGGAGACCCAGCTATTTGGGTACAAAACTGGCTTGTAGGTGGAAGACAGAGGGTGGTGGTGTTGGCTCCCATTTCAGACTGGAGACCTATGACCAGTGGTGTGTGAGTGGAATTGATGCTGGATCCACAGCTTTTTGCCATTGATATAAATGATATGAAATTCACAATTTGCATTCTAGTTCGTAAGTTTGCAGATGACACTAAATTTAAAGTGAGATTTGACAGGGAAGAAGGTTGATCAGATGGGCCAATGATCCGAGGAGTCGCAGATAGAGTTTAAATTAGATGAATGTGAGGTGCTGCACATTGAAAGGCAACTCAGAGCAGGACATACACAGTTATTGATAAGGTCCTGAACATTGTTGCTGAACAAGGACAGCTTGGAGTGCAAGATCATAGATCTTTGAAAATGATTTCTGAGGTAGAGAGGTTGTTGAAGATGATGTTTGGTATACTTTGCTTTACTGATCAGAGCATTGAGTATAGGAATTGGGAGATCATTTTGTGGCTGTGCAGGACATTGTTTAGGACACGTTTAGAATATTGTGTGCAGTTCTAGTCTCCCTCCAAGACGTTGGAAAATTTAAAAAGATTCAGAAGAGATGTTGCCAGGGTTGGAATATTTGAAGTATAGGGATAGGCTGAATACGCTGGGTCTGTTTTCCCTGGAGTGTCGTAGGCTGAGGTGTAACCTTATGCAGGTTTATGAAATCATGAGGGGCATTGAAAGTCGCAACAGAGAGGATCTTTTCTCTGTTATGGTGGAGTCTAGAACTAGATGGGATAGGTTTACAGTCAGAGGGCATGAATTTAAAAGGAACTCAAATGGCACCTACTTCACAGAGGTCATGGTGCGGCTTTGGAATGAATTGCCAGAAGAAGTGGTGGCCACTGGGACAATTACAAAATTTAATAGACATCTTGATGGATAGATAAATAGAGAGGGCTGAGAGGGATTCATGCGCAAATGAGACTGGGTTAATTTAGGATATTCATTCAGCATGGATAATTTGGACTGAAGTCTGTGTTTCCATGCTACACCATTCCATGTGTCGAACCATGGCCAGATGCTAAGAACAATCGAACAAATGTTCCATAGCAGTTAAATGTATTTAAACCTGACATCAGGTAGTTTTTCAACTTTGTGACATTTCCTGCTTCCACAACTCTCCCAGGCACTGAATTGGCAGACACCCACCATTCCCTGCGTGAACACCTCTTCCTCAGATCCCGCACAAACTCTTCCCTTTCACCCTAAAGGTATGCCCCACCGCCCGGCCCCACATCTGATAATTGCCTGCCCACCCTTTGTTAAACACAAGAGTAGAGAGCTTCTAAATGGGTCAGGCCATTGGAGCTGTCATGTTCAAACTCATGATTTGGAGATGCCGGTGTTGGACAGGGGTGTACAAAGTTAAAAATGATACAACACCAGGCTATAGTCCGACACGTTTAATTGGAAGCACGCTAGCTTCGAAGCTAGTTTGCTTCCAATTAAACCTTTTGGACTATAACCTGTTGTTGTGTGATTTTTAACTATGTTCAAACTCGACATCTGAACCTTCCCAACTGCCCCAGTTATGTGCTAAGATCTTATATTGCGATCGGCGCCGATGCATAGATGCTTGATCATTAATTTCCAATTTGCATTTTACTTCCTGTTTCTTTCAGTTAATTGCCTGGTGATTTTGGTTTTCACACGGGCAAAATGTGGTCTCTCTAACAGCACAACGCGCTGCCTGTTGGCTATGGCAATGTCGGATCTACTGTTTGTTCTCACTGACATCATACTGTGGAAACTCAAATTCTTTGGCATGCCAACGTGTTTCCTGTATCTCACCTCTGTGTGCCGTCCTGTCTATGTCATGGCTCGTGCAGCCACAGACTGTTCCGTCTGGTTCACTGTCCTTTTCACCTTTGAACGTTTTGTGGCCATTTGCTGCCTGAAAATGAAGAGAAAATATTGGACCGAAAAAGCCTTGGCTGTGGCTATGGCTGCAACTGGAATTCTTCTCATTTCAAAAAACATTCCCTTTTATTTTCGGTTTGAACCAGGGAGAATAATTAACAATGTTCTGTGGTACTGCCAAATAAAGTCAAGTTATTTTACTGATCCCAGGTGGCTGGGATTCAGGTGGTTTGATATCATTTTAACCCCTTTCCTCCCATTTGTGTTAATTCTGTTGATGAATACTCTGATGGTCAGACACATTATGTTGATCAGTCGAGTCCGCAAGAGCCTGAGTGGTCAGAGGAGGGGAGAGAGTCACAAAGTCACAGAGATGGAGAATCGGAGGAGGTCAGTGATTTCCCTCTTCACCATATCCATTCGCTTCATACTTCTGTGGACAGTGGTTGGTTCAAACGACGCGTACATTGTCATTAAAGAAATAAATCGCTGGAACTACAATCCTATAGTGGTTTTTACGTTCATTTCAGAAATGCTGAGGGACATAAGCTGCAGCACGAACACATTATTTTGTGCAGTGACTCTGTCCAAGTTCAGATCAAAGTTCAAGAATGCGGTGCAACAATTGGTTTCATAAATTCTTCACTTAATGGGTCAGCAAAATATCTGGGGCGATTCCCAGGCATCGGCAGTTTTCCCGGAGCAGGAATTGCATACGTGCAGACAGACGTTCATCAGCACAATCACATGGATTGAGTTAAATACCCTGCTGTGGATGGCGAGAAGCGAAGCAAGATGGGTCACGATTCACCACGCTCAGGTGGGCGCTGCTATCCCTGATTGACTGATGGATTGACACACATGTAGACACAAAGATAATGAGGAGCAGTAGTCCATTCAGCCCTTCAAATCTGGTCCACCCGTCATTCCAGAACATCACGGTTCATCCAATTCTAAGGTGTAATCCACATTCATGTCTGTCCCTGACAATGATACCAATCTCCCAGACTGAACATAATCCATCCACCTCCACTTTAAGAAATATTGGACGACACAACAAAGGGACAGCACTGAAAGGAAGACGAAGTAACTGTCAGGGGCAGTTACTTCATTTGTAGGAGGGAAAGAGGCTGGAGGAGTGATTCCAAATGATGGATTGTCTGTGAGTGATGGACTCAGCCAGAACATTGTGTCTCCACGGAGAGCCCTGTGAATGAGTGATAAAGTCCGGCAGCAGGGGTTTCTGCATTTCCCCTGCAGGGGAGGAGATTGAGGGACAGAAACAGCTCCTCCTGTACCATGATCAATGTCAGTCTCTATCTGTTAGCTCTAAAGAAATATTTTTCCCAACAAGGCAAACTCTCCGTGTGCTGGTTATCCCCTGATCTGAATTGTTTCTTGCTCCATACACATTTGTTTAATTTTGACAGTGTTCCATGTTTACTCCCACCACAGGAATATTGCCTTCTCTCTCTTTCCGCCTCCTTCTGAATGTCGTTTTCTCCGTCCCTCTCTTCCTCTCTTTCTCAATCTCTTTCGCTAAGTCTGCATCTCTTTCTCCCCATCTCTAAATTTCTTGCTGTCAGTCTCTCTCTGGCTCTATCCCTCTACCTCTGCCTCTCTGTCTGTCTTTGTATCTGTGTCTCATGCTCTCTCTCTGTCTATCTCTGCCTCTGCCTCACACTCTGTTTCTTTTTCTCACATTGACCATATCAGACACGTGTTCTCTCAGTTTAAAACTTGTTCACATGAATTAACTCAAACCACTTCTATGTCTCTTCTGTCACTGAGTTTATCTGAGGAGTTGATTTTGAAAAAATACAAAATGCACAGGTGCAACCAACAATACCTTGGCATAATATTAGTTACATTTCTGTAAATGTTGTGTCCCTTCGTCTTCTGCATTTTGACTGTCTCCCTCTCTCTCTCTGTCAATGTTGAGGGAGTTTGTATTGAAGTGTTTCACTTTCCATTGTGAGGGTCTCTGTGTGTATCCATGTTTCACCGCGTTTGTGGGACTTTCACTCTGTGTGTGTGTACACAGTTTTTGTCTTTGCATATGTCCACGCGACACCTTGTGAGTTCATTTCTTCCCCCGTGTGCTTGTTTCTCTCTGTGTGTGGACGTGGAGAAGAATTTTGGTGACTCCATATTTCGGTGTTTATGTGTTTGGGTATGTTAGTCTATGTGGGAGTGTTTCTGTGACAGTGAGTATGTCTGTGTGGCTGATTGTTACTGTGCCAGTGTGAATGTGTATCTGTGTGTGTTTTGCCAACGTGTAGAACATCAAGCAAAGAACATAGAAAAATACAGCGCAGTACAGGCCCTTCGGCCCTCGATGTTGCGCCAATCCAAGCCCACCAAACCTACACTAGCCCACTTTCCTCCATATGCCTATCCAATGCCTGTTTAAATGCCCATAAAGAGGGAGATTCCACCACTGTTACTGGCAGGGCATTCCATGAACTCACGAATCGCTGAGTAAAAATCTACCCCTAACATCAGTCCTATACCTACCACCCCTTAATTTAAAGCTATGCCCCCTCGTAATAGCTGACTCCATACGTGGAAAAAGGTTCTCATGGTCAACCCTATCTCAACCCCTAATCATGTTGTACACCTCTATCAAGTCACCCCTAAACCTTCTTTTCTCCAATGAAAACAGCCCCAAGTGCCTCAACCTTTCCTCATGCGATCTTCATATCATACCAGGCAACATCCCATTAAACCTCCTTTATACCCGTTCCAGTGCCTCCACATACTTCCTATAGTATGACGAACAAAACTGTCCACAATACTCCAGATGCGGCCGCACCAGAGTTTTATACAACTGCAACATGACCTCAGGACTACAGAACTCAATTCCTCTACCAATAAAAGCCAGCAAGCCACATGCCTTCTTCACCATACTATTTATCTGGGTGGCAACTTTCAGAGATCTGTGTACATGGACACCAAGATCCCTCTGCTCATCCACACTACCAAGTATCCGACCATTAGCCCAGTACCCCATCTTTTTGTTAATCATACCAAAGTGAATCACCTCACACTTACCCACATTGAACTCCATTTGCCAACTTTCTGACCAGCTCTGCAGCTTATCTATATCCCTCTGTAACCTGACACATCCTTCCTCACTGTCAACCACTCCACTGACTTTCGTATCATCCGCAAACTTGCTCACCCAACCTTCTAGCCCCTCCTCCAGGTCATTTATAAAAATGACAAACAGCAATGGTACCAAAACAGATCCTTGTGAAACACCGCTAATAAATGCACTCCAAGTTGAACCTTTCCCATCAACTACTATCCTCTGTCTTCTTCCAGCCAGCCAATTCCTAATCCAAACCTCCAACTCAACCTCAATGCCATACCTCCGTATTTTTTGCTGTCGCCTACCATGGGGAACCTTATCAAACGCCTTACTAAAATCCATATACACCACATCTACCGCTTTACCCTCGTCCACCTCCTTAGTTACCTTCTCAAAGAATTCAATCAGGTTTGTGAGGCACGACCTGCCCTTCACAAAACCATCCTGACTATCCTTGATCAATTAATTCATAAATCCGATCCCTTACAATTCTCTCTAAGACTTTGCCCACAACAGAAGTGAGACTCACCAGCCTATAGTTACTAGGGTTATCCCTATTCCTCTTCTTAAACAAGGGAACCACATTTGCCATCCTCCAGTCTTCTGGCACTTTTCCTGTCGACAATGAGGACATAAAAATCAAGGCCAATGTCTCTGCAATCTCCTCCCTTGCTTCCCAGAGAATCCTAGGCTAAATGCCATCAGGCCCAGGGGACTTATCTATTTTCACCCTTTCCAGAATTTCCAAAACCTCTTCTCTACATACCTCAAAGCCATCCATTCTAATTAATTGTGACTCAGTATTCACATCAGCAACAATATCCTGTTCCTGAGAGAATACTGATGAAACGTATTCATTCAGTGTCTCCCCAATCTCTTCAGCCTCCACACGCAACTTCTCACTACTATCCTTGACTGGACCTATTCCTACCCTAGTCATTCTTTTATTCCTGACACACCTATAGAAAGCCTTTGGGTTTTCCCTAATCCTGCCAACTAAGGTTTTTCATGTCCCCTTCTTGCTGCTCTTCGCGCTCTCTTCAGATCCTTCCTGGCTACCTTGTAACTCTCAATCGCCCCAATTGAACCTTCACGCCTCATCTTTACACAGGCCGCCCTCTTCCCTTTAACAAGGTATTCCAATTCCTTATTAAAGCACGGCTCCCTCAGACGACCTTTTCCTCCCTGCCTGACAGGTACATACTTATCAAGGACACTCAATAGTTGCTCCTTGAACAAGCTCCACCTATCGATTGCCCCCTTGCCTTGAAGCCTACTTTTCCAAGCCACGCATCCTAAGTCGTGCCCCACCGCATCATAATTTCCCTGCCCCAGCTATAACTCTTGCCCTGCAGTGCACACTTATCCCTCCATCACAAGAGTAAAAGTCACCGAATTGTGGTCGCTGTCCCCAAAGTGCTCACCTACCTCCAATTCTAACACCTGGCCAGGTTCGTTACCCAGAACCAAATCCAGTATGGCCTCACGTCTTGATGTCCTGTCTACATATTGTTTAAGGAAACCCACCTGCACACATTGGACAAACACTGACCCACCTAAAGAACTCGAGCTATAGCTTTCCCAGTCAATTTCAGGAAAGTTAAAGTCCCTCACAACAACCACCCCATTACTGTCACTCTTCTCCTGAATCATCCTCGCAATCCTTTCTTCTACATCTCTCGGACTATTAGGAGGCCTGTAGAAACTCCTATCAGGATGACCTCACCTGTCCTATTGCTAACCTCTGCCCAAAAATGACGACTCTTCATCCACCGTCTTTTCCACCCCGTAATACTATCTTTGACAAGTAATGCCACTCCTCTCCTGTGCGCTTTTATAGGGAAAACACACCTACTCATGTAAGCTTGCACTGCACCAGCTTTCGGTCCCGGCTGCCCCTCCGGTCGTCGTCACTTTCCCCTGCTGCTCCCGCTCTTTCTGTGAAGAGAAAAAAACCACCGCTGCCCGCTACCGGTAAGTAATTTTAAAACAAACTGTCTTACCTTAGCTGTAGCCTTCCGGGTTCGTTTAAACTCAGCTGCTGCTTGCACTCAAAATGAGTGTGTGGGGATGTGTGTGTGATTATATGTCTGTGTGTAAATGCATTTCTTTATTTGGAATGACTTTTTATGTGTGCATGTGTGTGTTCTGTATCTCTGTTGGTCTGTTGCTCAGTATGACTGCATTCCTGTCTGTGGATGTGTGCGCATTCTTTATCTCGACGGAGGTATGTTCCTATATCTCTCAGTATGGTGGCATTTCTGTGTGGGCGTGTGTATGTAAAGTTTGGGTGTGTTAATGTGTCAGTGTGTAGGTGTAGTCGCACACTTTAGTCTGATTGTATTCCTTTGTGTGTTTGTGAGGGTGAGGGTGTGTTTGTATGACCCTCAGGATCAGGTAATGTTTCTGTCTGGAGTTGGTTTCCCACATGTCCGCTTGACTGTTTCTGTGTATGTTCATGTGTTGAAGGTGGAGATGGGATGTGTTCATGTTTTTGTTTATCAGTATCTTCCAATGTCTCAACTTGAGTGTATTTGGGTATGTGGGTGTACTTTTTTGACTGAGTGGCAATTTTTTGCGAGTGTGTGCATGTGGGTGTGTTTCTGTGTCTCTCAGGACCTGATTATATTCCTGTCTCGTCACAACACTCCCTCTCCTGAAAAAGGACGAGTGCACCCTATAACAGGTCACGGTGCGCAGATTGCTCTCAATGGATTATACGTGGGAACCTGGGAGAAATTCAAACATCAGTTTCTCCACCGAATATCTACTGAAACCTGAACTGTTACTTCGGTTCGTGGACCTATTGTTTAACTCGGGAAAAATGGCAAGGTAAAAGTTACTAAGATGCAAGACACTAGGAATCTCAAAGGACCTGCGGGAACTTGGGATGCTTGCCCACTGATCCCTGAATGTTGGAGGACAGGTTAATACAATAATTAAGGTGGCACATCATATACCACATGCCTCGACCAATTGCGGTGCAGATTATATGGGTAGCGAGGTGTTTCTCGCCTTTTGTAGGACTCTATACACTCACATGAACACAGAAATCTTCAAAAAGCTGATGAGAGGTGGAAAATGTGACAGCGTTTAAGAAGTGAAACCGGTGAGTTGGGCGAGAGTGGAGAAAATCCCTTGTAGATAAAGATCCAGAAATTGTTCCCTCCAAAATCACGTCATTCTCCTCTTATCATTGGAGAAAAAAAGCTATTCAGAGTATGGCGTCACCAGCAGAGCTGACAAACTGCGCATTGACACTCTCTAATGACCCTTGATGTTTCTCTGTGGTGCATTTTGTGTTCTGGAGCTGAGCAGACCCCACTCTGACAACGACAACCATCTTTCTACGTGCCAGATATGACACGCACTAGCGGGGAATGACCCCTGATTGTCCTTCAAATGAACATTGAGCGAGCCACAGGGATGCCAGGGTGTGTCACTCTCACCTTCCCTCTGGGATTCAGCTCTTGGCCCATGTTTGAAGCAAGAATGTCATACTAAACAAATGTAGACATTTCTGGATTGCTCAGCATGACTGGCAGCATCCGTGGAGAGAAATCAGAGTTAACGCTTCGAGAAGGGTGATGCTTTCTCAGGACCTGTCGCAACTTGCCTTCCCAACTATTTTTGTATCAACTGCAAATTTGTCAACAGCACATTTTTTTCCTTTCTCCAACTCATTCATATACAGAATATTGCATTCTTCATTTGGATATCATATAAAGTATTCAGTATTGTTATGTGTTGGAGCTGAGTGTGCCTGTACAAATATTGCTGTGTATAAGAGTTGATCATGTTTGCATGTAAATATTATTGTGCATTGTATCTGTTTGTGTTTATAAATAAACATTGTTTTGCTTTGGATTTGTTCTCGTTTAAACGTAAATATCATGAAACATTAGAACTGCTCATTTGTAAATATAAACGTGGTTGTGTCTGGAAACGGTTCCTGGTCATATTTGCTTCCTGTTTCCTTTTTTTATCGATACTTTTATTAGAAATTTAACATTTTTACAAGTTTACAAAAATAAACAAACTCTCAAGTACAAACATTGATATACAATTAAATCTTAAATATATAATCAGCAAAATTTAGCAAAAGAAAAATGCTGTGAAAAAAAACTCAACTAACTACAAATCTAACGTACAACTAACCAGAGTGTATATTTAAGTCTCTTACATTATTCAGATAAGAGAAAGAAAATAAACCGACGGATATCACAGAAATTGGGGAGTGAGATACATGCTGGGAATGTGTTAGCATCAAGTGTAACAAAACCCGTATTTGTGCGGGATTCTTCTCCAAAGGGGCCCCGGACCAGCCAGGTTCGTAATCTCAATTAAATTAAAGTGCTTGTTAGGATAGCCGAAATATCTGTACTCATATAATTCAAGAAGGGCTGCCATATTTCATGAAATAATTCGGTTTTTCGGTGCACCATATTTGTAAGCAATTGAAGGGGAATACATTCCATAATTAATCTGTGCCAGTTTGAAATCCAGGGGGGCCCTCAGCCATCCAGTTTACCAAAATATTTTTCCTTGCACAGAAAGAGAGAATAGAAAAAAGCCTCTTCCCGTGCATATCCAGGGAGGGTAAGTTCGAAAAGCCCAAAAGGAGAGATACAGGATCCACTTTAATTTCCGTTCCTAAAATTTCTGTCAGGGTGCTTGCTACTTTAGTCCAGTATCTACGGCTTTTATGACAGGTCCATAGGCAATGCACAAGAGTGCTCACCTCTATTTTGCATTTGGGACACATAGGAGATGCTCCTGTCTTAAATTTTGCCAATCGATCCAGTGCTATATGGGCCCTATGATGTATCTTCAGTTGGATAGCCTGAGTTCTGTTATAGATGGTGATTCTTCTGGCGTTTTCTCAAATGTCATTCCACGTTTCTATAGAGATTTCTAGTCCCAATTCATGATCCAATGTTTTAAGCAAATTGACCATATCTCCCGATACTTCATCATGTAGTAAATAATAAATAGTACTGATGGACAATACCCCCATCGGTCGTCGCACTCTACATTCTCTATCTGATTTATAAAGGCTATCTAATAAAGTAGTCTTCTTCTGTATATAATCTCGAATTTGGAAGTATCGAAAGAGGTCTCCATTAGGAAATCTGAATTTCTGATGCAGCTGTTCAAAGACCTCAGGACCCCATCTTTAAATGGTTCCCCTAGACATGAGATACCCCTGGATCTCCAGAGTTTAAAAGTGGCATCTGTAAACTCCGGTTGGAATCTCCATGCCCCCACTATCGACGCAAAGGGGGATGCTTTATGTAAGTTGCCCTCATTTTGCCGCATTATGTTCCAAGCTTTAATTGTGTTTAGTATTTTATGGTTTTTACAGTGATCTGTAATGATTTTCCTCTTGTCTGAAAATAAAAGGTAAATAAGAGAGCATTTTACTTGAGAAGCCTCGATGTCCAGCCAGATTGATTGCGGATCAGACAAGACCTAATCAGCTATGTAACTTAATAGGGAACTTAACTGATATTTCCTAAAATCTGGGAAATCTAATCCTCCCCTTGCCTGTGGCAGCTGTAGCTTCTTCAGCTTAATGAGGGGCCGTCTATGAGTTCAGATAAAGGAACCCAACCAGCCATATAATTTACGTAGTGCCAGCCTCGGCAGCATCACCAGAAGCATTCTCATAGGGTATAGGAGACGGGGCAGGACATTCATTTTAATTAGTGCTATTCTACCCAGCCAGGAAATTGGAAGGTCTCTCCATCGCTGGAAGTCCTGCCTTATCCTCTCCAGTAAATGAACAAAGTTAGCCTTGTATAACTGACCAAACACTGGGGTAATAAAAATGCCTAAATATAAGAAACCCTCCAGGGACCAACGAAAGGGAAAATTGGATCCGTCCACTAAGTGGGGTATCATGGCAAGGCCACCCATTGGTATAGCCTCCGATTTTGAGAAATTAATTTTATAGCCTGAGAATGCGTTAAAAGTATTAACAACTTGGATTATTGAGATACGGACACCAGAGGATCACTGAGAAATAGAAGACCATCATCTGCATAAAGGGTAATTTTATGTTTACCTGTACCAATCCTCGCGGCCGTTATATTAGGATCAGCCCGTACAGCTTTTGTTAGTGCTTCAATTGTTAGCTTAAATAACAATAGCGAGAGAGGACATCTCTGACGACAGCCCCTACCCACACTGAAGCTATCCAAACCTAATCCTTTGCTAATCGCAACTGCTTTGTGATCACTATGCAATGTTGAGACCCATTTGGTAAACACCTTTCCAACGCCAAACCTTTCCAATGTGTAAAACAAATACGAGCATTCAACCTTATCGAATGCCTTTTCCACGTCTAATGAGACTGCTACTCCTGGTATCTTTCCCTGATGGCAGGCCTGAATCATATTCAAAGCCTTTCTAATATTATTGGATGATCTATGTACCTTCGTAAACCCCGTCTGATCCTCCTTTATGATATGTGGCAGTACCCTTTCTAGTCTCAATGCTAACGTTTTAGAAAGGATTTTAAAATCTACATTTAGCAAGGATATTGGTCTATTTGATGCACAATCCTCTGGATCCTTTCCTTTTTTAAGGATAAGAGAGGTATTTGCCTCCTTCAGTGAAGGCGAGAGACAGCCCTGACTATATGCATAGTCATACATGTCCATAAGTGGACCAGCCAATATTTCTGTAAATTCTTTATAGAATTCAGCTTGAAAACCATCTGGGCAGGTGCCTTACCGCACTGAAGTTGCCTGAATGTGTCAAGTATTTCTTGGACTGTTAGATAAGCATTTAAGACCGATACCTGTTCCGGAGTTAGGCCCGGAAAGGTCAATTTTTTAAAAAAATGATTGCATCCTCCTAGTCCTGTCTTCACAATCCTACGATTTATATAAACCAGAATAAAATTTTCTAAAGATTGCATCAATCGTTTTTTGATCATGAGTCAAAATACCCATACTTTCCTTGATAGACGTGATCGTTTGAGAGGCCTTTTTTTTGCAAGAAATGCTAAGTATCTACTCAGTTTGTTGCCAAATTCATATCACCTTTGTTTTGCAAATAATATTTTCCTCTTAGCCATTTGGGTAAGCGTGGTGTTTAGAGCTGTCCTAAGGACCGTGATCCTCTGCAATTTGATAATAGAAGGTCTATCAGCGTATGCTGTTTCAGCTGCTTTTAAGCGAGCTTCGAGCAGACTCTGTTGTTTTCCCTTTAATTTTTTTCTTGGTCCCTGAGTAGGAGATGATCAAACCTCAAGCGTAAGCTTTGATGGTCTCCCACAACCCTTTGATGGGTTGCTAGCCGTACCTAAATTAATTTCTCAAAAAGCTTTAAATTCTTGAGAGAATTACTTTACAAATTTACTATCTTTCATCAGGAAGGGGTCCATACGCCAATGCCATGGGGATATCCCATTGTTCCTCACCTTGATTTCCATATATATACTGCAGCGTGGTCGGAAATTGCTGCACTACCTATTTTACAAGATGATATGGAATTTAAAAAAGTCGAGGAGGCAAAAAACATATCAATTCTAGTATGACATGTGGATTGGAGTAAAAGGAAAAATCTCTGCCCTGTGAATGAAGACATCTCCATACATCTATTAATCCTAATTCTTTGTTCAGATCCACCAGTTGTCCAGATCTGGGAGATACTCCTGCAGTAGTCTTGGGAATCCTATCTATTTCTGGATCCATAATACAATTAAAGTCTCCCCTTATAATTGTATGACGGGCAGCAAGAGCCATCAATTTTGAGAAGGCTTCCATTATAAATTTAAAGGGGTGTGCTGGAGGGCAGTACAAATTTAAAATCCCATATTCCTCTCCATTTATAACGGCTTTAATCAGAAGATATCGTCCGGATTCGTCTTTTATCTGATTTAGGATTTTGAAAGGGATTTTCTTCAGAATAAGTATAACAACTCCCCTACTTTTTGAGCTAAAAGAAGAAAAAAAGGCCTGATCAAATCCGCCCTGTCGTAATTTCAAGTGTTCTTTATCCAACAGGTGTGTCTCCTGTAGGAGTGCTATATCAACTCTTTCTTTCTTGAGATTTGATAATATTTTCTTCCTTTTGACTGGTGAATTATTCCCCTTGACATTCCAGGTGCACCACGTAATCGACTGATCAACCATAATCGTCCAGGCAAATCCGAGACCCCTCGGGAGGGGAAACCCTATCCAGAGCATCCCGAGCATAGAGCATATAAAATTTACAAAAATAAAGGTTCTCTGATACACTCACAACAGTATAATAAAAAAGTATTTCTAAATAATGAAAAAATCCGTATTTAAATGGAAACTTTCCCCCTTGTTCCCAGGGGTGTCACTTACTTTCCAAACGTCAATTGTATCCTCTCCCAACCAGTGCCCCACCCTTGACCCAGGCGCTCCTCAATAGGATGAGGAGAATTCAGATATACTAAAAAGCTAGAGTTAACAGTGAGCACCCTACCCCACCCACCCCCACCCACACCAACACCTGGATATATTTGGTAATTTTAATATCATGTATAAACATATATAACTATAAAATTACAACCTCAACAAATAATAATTAAATATAATAATACAAAATAACAAGGGAAAACAACCCTGCTCCTAGAGGCAGAGGTAAAATAGAATAAGGTAACCACCTCCCCCCACCAACTTTAACTAGGCCCCACGGCTTATATATATAGAATAATAAAACAAAACGCAAGAGGGGGAGAAAATCGTTAAATAGAGAACAAATAAATAAATCCCTCTCCCCACACCCCAAGATAACAATAAACAGTAAGGTTAAAAGAAATGGAAAACTTGGTGGGGGGGATGATATAAACCGGAGTGGGGGGGGGGGGGAGGAGGAGGGCAAACCAACATGCATTATCTCTTGCAATTTATCTCAGAGTCCAAAAATTCCTTAGCCTTTTCCGGCGATCTGAAGTTATGGATCCTTCATGGTTAAAGCGTAACGTCGTTGGGTATCGTAAGGAGTACTGAATATGTAAGTACCCTTAAACACTGCTTCACCTCATCGAATGCCTTCCTCTTTCGGACCAGAGCTGGGGAAAAGTCCTGGAACAACATGATCTTGGATCCTATATAGATCATGGCTTGGGAATCTTTTCCAAGATTTCTAGATGCTTCTAGGAGTATCTACCTCTCCCTATAGCTCTGCAGCCGGAACAGAACCGGGCGGGGACGCTGGTTCAAGCCAGGCCCGCGTATTGTGACATGGTCGGCCCATCCACTCTTATCGGGCCTGATTCAGCTTCCAGATATAAAAGCTGTGGCAGCCACTGCTCGAGAAACGCTGCAAGCTGGCCTTCCTCTTCCCGTTCGGGAAGGCCCAGCAAACGAATATTTTGTCGACGACCTCGATTATCGAGGTCAACGTGATTCTCCAAGGTCTGGACTCGCTGTTCGGCCGATTGCGCTGTAGTTTCAGAGGTCGCTGCCTTTCACTCCGCCCCTCCGACTCGGCGCTGGATTTCCTTAATGTCTCGGTCGTGCTTTTGCAGCGCGGCAGAGAGTGAGTCCCACTGACTTTGGGATTCTTCAATAAAAGCGTCGATCTTCGCGTCTAGTTTTGAGATGATTTCCACAAGGCTGCCACTGAAGGTAAATCCCCCGGGGCAGCTGCGGACGCCTCTGCTGCAGCTGGAGAGGGTGGGGGAGGGGTTCCTCCTTGCTGAGAGCTGCGGGCTCCCTTCCCTTTAGTCATTTTTACTGAAGATTAGATTGTTTAAATTTAATACTAAACAACGAATTAAACTATACAGCTATTTTAAGTGATTTGGTGAGTGTGGTGGGGTGGTGGTTGTGAATTGGAGTTGTTCCAGTTTATATATCAAAGTTGTGAATTGGAGCGAATCCAGTTTATGTGTATAGATATTATTTTGTGTTGGAGCTGCTCCAGCTGGTAAATAAATATTGTTGTGTATTGGAGCCGTTGCTGTTTATATGAAAATATTAACATATTCTGAAGTTGTGCCTGCCTCCTTCCGAGCAGCAATACTGTATCTGATGAGTGGATTGCCTGCTGACCCCCTCCAGTGCGGTGGGATGAATTTGTTGTTCCAGCGCCCAGCAGTGGGTTGGCAACAAAGAACAGCAGTTTACATGTGTTTGTGGTTGATGGAATGCTTTGGACAGTACAGCCGGTCTCTGGTTATTGTGGAGCAGAACACACATTCTGAAGAGCATCAACGAAGATAGACAGAGTGACAGAGAAGGCTGAAGATTGTAATAGGGAGAGAATTCAACAGGGAATAAATGGTATCGGATTAAATAGACAATAATTAGTAGAGGGGTAAACAGTGCGTAATAACGGGAGGGTTACGTAGAGAATAAGGGAATTGGCTTTCGTACAACATAATAGGAAAGTTTTAATTGGAGATTTACCGGAATAAAAATTGAATATAACTGTAGGAGGAAAGTGTTAATTGCAGGGAAAGTGAGAGGAATTATGATCAAGTAGCAGGGAGAGGGTTAAATAGAGAGTAATGCTAAAAAATGTAGCTAAAATGCTACATCCAAAAAAGCGCAAAACTACTTGCAGATACCAACACCTATCAAACGAGGGTGTTTGACTCCACCCAACAGCTCACCAATAGGATAAACAACACACTGAGAAACCTACAACAAAAAATGGACAGATAACCGGGTTTGGCCTACAAATAATGAAACCTGAAAGCAACAACACCCCCAGATTCTATGAACTACCTAAAGTGTACAAACCAGACATCCCACTCAGACCCATAGTATCACTACCAGGGACACCATCACACAAACAGCCTGAAGAACTACAGCAGAAACTGAAACGGCTGATCACCAGATCCAGACACTCTATACAATCAACACAGGAATTCTTGGACATCATCAGAAATATACACATAGACAAGAAAGAAACCATGTTCTCATTCGATGTAGCGGCACTGTTCACCTCTATCGACAAAACCCTAGCCAGAGAAACAATAGCCAACCTGCTGGACATACAGAACAGACAACAGGACGTTGAACCTATTAACAAAGACGGCATACTCAAACTACTGGACCTGTGCCTCACAACACACTTCACATTCAACAACCAAATATATGAACAAATCACCGGCACACCCATGGGCTCACCCATCTCTGGACTCATAGCAGAAGCCGTAATGCAAAGATTAGAACAGTCTTCCTGCAAGTTCAACCCAACATATCTGGGTCAGATATGTGGATGACACCTTTGTAATCATTAAAAACACAGAAATAGAGAACACACACCGGATCATCAACGCCACACACACAGGAATCCGATTCACTAGGGAGGAAGAAAAGGACAACCAACTCCTATTCCTAGATGTGATGGTGCAGAGAACACCTGATGGAGAATTCACCACAAAGGTATACAGGAACGCCACTCACACAGACGAAATCCTGAAAAACGAAAGCAGCGACCCCAACACACACAAAAGAAGTTACATCAAGACACTATGCAAAAGAGCCACAACACACTGCAGTACACCAGAACTGCAAAAAGAGGAAGAAGAACAACTATACAATGTATTCGCCAAAAACGGATGCCCGCGCAACTTCATCAACAGATTCCTAAGGGAAAGACAACGGAACAAGGACATGCCACAACCCAAAGGACTAGCCACACTACCATACATCCAGAGCATTTCCAATGTGACAGCCAGACTTCTGCGACTACTAGGACTCCTAACAGCACACAAACCAAAAGCCACTCTCAGACAACAACTCAACAGAACGAAGGACCCGATACCCAGCATGAGCAAAGCCAATGTCGTGTACAAAATTCCATGCAAAGACCGCACAAACCACTACATAGGACAAACAGGAAGACAGCTAACGATCCGCATCCATGAACACCAACTAGCCACGAAATGACACGACCAGCTATCCTTAGTAGCCAAACATGCATATGACAAGCAACATGAGTTCGACTGGGCCAACACTACTATTATAGGACAAGCCAAACAGAGAACAGCCAGGGAATTCCTAGAGGCATGGCACTCATCCACAGATTCAATCAATGAGCACATCGATCTGGACCCAATATAACGACCACTGCAATGGACAGCTGGAACTGACAACTGGAAGCGGCAGTTTCGAACCACTACAAATGCCAGAGGAAAGATCACAGAAGCGCTTCACAGGAGGCTCCCAAGCACTGAGGATGTCTCCTAGACAGGGGGACGAAACGTCTGCAACACAAACTCCCAGCTTGGTGAACAGAACCACAACAACGAGCACCCGAGCTACGAATCTTCTCACAAACTTTGAATAGTTAAAGATTGTGATGAGCAGAGTTTAAATTTAACGGGTTCAGTGGAGAGTAGTTATGAGAGCTTCAAATGTGATGTAATAGGGACATAATAAAATCGCGAGTAATGGAGAGGATTGAAAACAGGGTAAGAGAGCGGTGTTTGGATACAGGGGAATAGAGAGGATTAAACGTAGGTAAAGACAGGGTTAAGTGAAGAGTAATAAGGGTCGGAATAATGTCAGACAAAGAGGAAGAGGATTAATTACAGCGCAGGGAATAGAGGGGACTGAAGGCAGATAAAGTCTTAAATATAGAGTAACAGGGAGAGTCTAATATTCAGAGAGACAAGGTGAAAGGGAAATCAGGAGAAAATGAAGCAATGCGGAAGAGTGTGGGTTGCATAAGGGAGCAGTGATACAAGTCAATGCAGATTATCAGGGAGAGATTTGCATACAGGGAATAATAAATGCTTAAATACAGGGACAAAGACTGGCAAAATACCGGGCAATAGCAACGAATAAATACAGGGTAAGAGAGACTATTTTAGTTTTAATCAATTTGGGGGCAGCGGTGAGCACAGTCCTCTCTTCCAATTTCCAGACATCAACATTGAACTTTGGCTCTCAGAGCGTCCATTCCCACAATCAGTTGCCTCCATGTTGCACTGCTTCCCGGCACTACCTCTTCCCACATCACCGACAGCTCCCTCATTCCCACTCCAGTTGTCATTACACCCCATGCAACCCTACTCCTCATGCCTTACCTTTACCTCCTGCCTTTGCTTTGTCATGTAGAATAGTGTGGACTGACGTTATGCCCTTCTGCTATTCTTGTGCTTAGGTGTGGGAGTGAAAGGCCCTCTGCTCTTTTTCTTTACCAATTCCGAATGAGCGAAAGTGCCTCCCACACTTCCTTTGCATCATTCACAAGAAAGGTTTTCTTTTTGATTCATTCACAGGATGAGGGCATCGCTGATCAGCACCATCATTTATCGCCCATCCCGAATTGCATCCAGGGCTGCTAAGTGTTAACCACATTGTTGTACGTCTGGAGTCCCCTGTAGTCCTGACCTGGTAAGGATGCTGTTTCCTCTCTGAAAAGCATGAGCTAATCGCCAAGTGACCTGGGTTCATCATCCGACTCCTCAATTTTAGGTAGTCATTGTATTTAATCTTCATCATCTTCCACAGTGGGATTTGAACTTGAGTGCGCAGAACATGACTTGGTTTCCTGCCTCAATAGAGAGGCGATAATAATGCAAAGCCATCAGCTCTACCTCAGTAACGCTCTCGTCCTGTGAAACAGGCTGGAGAAGGGGCTGAATAAGAGCTGTATGGTCTCCTGTACCAGAATAACAGGCCGGAGAGGAGCTAAACGGTCGACATTTTCCAGTGGGGTAGGCTGGAGAATGAGCTGAATAGCTTCATCCTGTTCCTGTGGGACAGATTGGAGAAGGGATGAATGGCCTCCTTCTAATCCAATATTGTTGGGTATGTTAATGCCAACAGCAGGCTCATTCATCATTGAAAACTAAGCAATGCTTTATTCCCTGAATTTAAAAAAATCAGTCCGTGGAATTTCCAAGTCTCTGCCCATTTGTTCTCCACATTTTAAGTAAAGGCTAATTTCAGTTTTCCAAATATTAACTCTATTCAGTGTTAGTTAGTGGGATATGTTCATGCGCAATTTACCCCTTTAACTAGTGAAATCGGCAGGCAAATGGCAGATAATGTTGGAAGTAAGAAAGCTTAATTCTTTTTGGTAGAGATAATATAAATTAAGTCGCTGAATTCTAGTGGGGACTTAACATCAAGAGTTGGAGGTGTATACTTCTTTTTTGGAAAGTGACGTGAATGTTGAGCAGATTTGTCAAAAATAAGTTATCCAAAGTCGAATGGAATGCAATGGAAAGGGGAATGTTATTTTACCTGTATAAATAGCCGCTTCAGACACAGCTGGGGAAACAGCCCAGATTTGAACTCTTCAATATCATATGACTTCCATTAGGTTAAACCTGAGCTCCGCCCACTACAGCACACCGCACTTCAGGAAGCATGTCAATGCAGTGGATGCTTTGAAATGGCATGTTTCTCAGTGGTTCGCATTGCTGTTTTACAACACCAGGGAGTGGGCGTTGATTCTAACCTCGGGTGACTATCTGTGTACATCCTCTCCGTGCCTATGTTGGTTTTCTCCTGGTATTCTGGTTTCCTCCCACAATCCAAAAAATACATGTCAGAAAAATTAGCCAGGCTGAGCTGCTCATGGTGTTCAAGGCTGTGCAGGTTCGGTGCATTCGTCATGGGTAAGTATAGGGCAGGGGAATGTGTCTGAGTAGTTTACTCTTCAGAGGGGAGGCATGGACTTGTTGGGCTGTAGGGCCTAATTCCACACTTTAGGGATCGTATTCAAGGCTGTGGGAGGTGGTTAATAGTCATGGGAACTAAATAACAGGACATTTAACCCCTGTGAACATGTCACAGCATTCAGTGCCTGATTTGTAGCCAAACTCCACATACCTGTGTTTGTGCCTTATCCCTTACTAACTATGCTTAAGAAAAAGAAATCTATCGCAGATGTAAAATTAACATCTAATCCAGCATCCACGACCCTTTGTGGAAGAGAGTTCCCACCATCCAACACCCTTTCTGTGTGGCAGTGCTTCCTAACATCTCTCCTGAACACATTAGCCCGACATTGCAGACTATGTCCCTTTATGTATGAATCCACAAACAGTGGAAATGGGTTATCTTTATAAACACTATCTTCTGAGTTCTGGAGAAAGGTGGCCTAATTTGTAGTCTCCCACATTAATGGTTGGAGAACCGTGAAGACCCTCTTTGAGGCTCCCTCAGACTTGCAGTAAAGAGTCAAGGGGAACACCAAGCGGATCTTTATTCTCAAAGGTTTTCAGAATGTGACAGAGAAATAGGTACAACTGCCCAAGCTACAGAAAAGCGTGCAGAATCTACTCCTGGTGCAGACAATGGGTGTCTATATCACAGAGGATTTTCAGGAGGTGAAGAGCCAGAAAGCCTCAATCTTTACCTCCAAAGCTACCAAGATAATCACCCGGTCTGGGGTGCACACTGTGGAGCAGGACGGGACGCGCTCACGTTTGGTCTTCGACAAATTGCACGGGGAGATTTCGTAGCTCAGCATCTTGAAAGGGTATAATACCAGTCTGTAACGTTATCTCATCCCGACATCCTGAGGATAAGCAAAACCCTTTGTGCCATATTACATGACATGAATCTCACAGATAGTGCAGCCTCCCGGTCATTACATTCTATTGTGCAGGTTTTAAATGACAACATACGGGAGAGGCTGGACCAGCCGCTATCACTGGAGGTGCTGACCAAGGCTCTCGACTCCTTCGAAAGGAGTAGACCTCGCGGAAGTGATAGCGTATCAGCCGTGTTGCATTCGACTCTGTGAGAGTTGATTGGACTGGACTTGGTGAAAGTGGACAATAGCGAAATTGAGATGTTGAATATCTGACTCAGTTACAGGCCACTGTCAAAAACTGTGCATTTATAAATAAAGGGTGATTAATGACAAGATGCTAGAATATGAGCATTGATTTTACTCCCAGACATTGTTGCTGCCAAAGTGCATCAGGATCTTGGGTTCTTCATGTTCCACACATTCCCACTCCAACCCCTGTTCCACCCCAGCAAACCCCACAAAAGAAGATGTCCTGAAGTTGTTCTGTGACATTCTTGACCCTCGGCACTGTTGAGACAATATCCCATCCTGGACTCTGGCTAGTCAGAACTGATGATTTTGAAAGAGAGTCAGTCATGTTAGCTTTGTGCATGCTGCCATTTGAAGTTAACACAACACCGCATTAACTTTATAAGTGAGGCAAAAAATAAACAGAAACGTAATACTGGAGAGTTGGTGCTTAATGTCCATTTGAGTGAGGCATTTATTCACCAGATTGACAGGTGGACAACAAGGGTTCAATTGTGAGGGACTGCGATGATGCAAATCCATGGTTCAATTCCTCGAATTAAGAAGGGTCTGAGATGAGTAAAGTTTTCCAGAGAATAATGGAAACGTCTGGCGATGAATGGACCGAAAGGCATTTTGTTGCCTCTTGCTTGAGGGTGAGAAAAATCGTCTGAAATTTTGTCGATGGTCTAAAACCTTTCCAAGAGTGAAATGAATGTACAATGCCTCACGTTTCTCTGCATTATGATGCACAGACTCTTTGGTCCTTGTTTACTCACTGAACCTGCCCTTTCCCTTCTCAGTGCTGCTACGTCCTCCTTGCCTATTACTGACAACATAATGTTGTGTTCTAATTAAAGGTAATGCATGATCCCATTGTCTATCTAAGTCATTGATCGAAATTATGGTGGTGTCGCAAGAAATGATCCTTGTGTCATTCGCTAATACCCGTCCGACATAATGGTAATGACATACGTACTCCTGCTCTCTGTTTTTTGTCCTCTATCAGTCCTCAAGCCAAGTCCCATTTCCCCATTTCGACGGGCCTCATTGACAACATTGACCCCACCCTCAATCATTTCCAGAATTGTACATTTCTGCATCCTTGTGCGTGCAAATCCCTCTCTGACATCAGTCCTCCATCTTGCTTGAAACTGCTCTATCCCATCATCCGTCAGATGTTTTAGGTTTCTTCTCTGTACATGTGCAGCACACTGCAGGTGAACAGGGAATATCTCACCCTCTGTCTTGCTGTAGAGATCATGTGTGATTCAGAGTCAGATCTGAAACATGTCCAGGGCGTATTTACCCTGGTAGGAAGTTCTGTATTGATTGGAGCTTATGTAACCATTGAGGGCATTTTCCAGTAAATTATTTTTACCTGTTTCAAATATTGCCTGGAGTGGAGAAATTATGTTCGAATCAGACACTGTCTGTGCACAAGGTGAGGAATTGCATTGCGATGATGAATTCATTAAAACCGACAGTGCGTCATCACCAATAACCAACGATGATCCCTGCACAGAATAGTCGCTGATAACCATGGAAAACACATCCCAGAGCGGAGGAGAATGTTTCTCAGAGAGACACTCAACAATTGGATTTTAATTTCCAAATGTTCAAAGTCGAGGGAATGTCGAAACTGAAATGAGAGTTTATGAAGTTCGATAGATGGTGCTGTGGTGTCAATGCTGGTATCGAGGGTGGCACAGTGGCTCAGTGATTAGCCCTGCTGCCTGACAGAGAGAGAGAGCGGGTGGGTATGGGTGCGTTACCTTTTGCAGGGTCAGTGTGGACTTGATGGGCCCATTGGTCGGCTTCCACGTTGTAAGGATTGTATTAGGTCAGTCAATATACATTTTCCTCTGGTTGGTTCTGACCGATTGAGATTTGTACAATCATACAAATCACAGTTGCAAAAATAATCTGTGACCACCGGGAGTTCACTCACAGCTGTCACCTGTTTGTTCAAATTCTTAAATAAATGAAGTGAACCACATTGTAATGTAACAGTCCCCCAGGCGATGCCAACAGATATAAATGAAAGGCTTTCAGATTATATCACCTCGGCATTGAGTACAGGGAGATTGCCTGCTCACAGAGATTCAGGCAGACAATGGCATTTTCACTTTATTATTTGCGGAAATTATTTTACATCACCCTTCCGACTGTAACAATCCCCGGTAAGTGCGGTACACCATTGAAATTGTGTCAATCTTTCTGTTGGTGGGCTTCGGGTTCACGCTGTCACTGACAATGATATATAGATAGGTTGTGCCCAAAGTTCACACAATGGCAGGAACTCGGTAATTTATTGTCAGATTACAGGGACCCTGTGGAACCCGTGTCATCGCAGATTCCACAGGAATTTCCTTTCAAATTATTCGTCTCTTCTGTGAATCTTCCAGAAATGCGCAATCCAATCGGAGATTACGGAGAGTTTCAACGGAATTAAGGCAAGGAATCACTTTGGAAACATATAAGCGGTGATATTCTATGTAGAGAATGCAATATTAGTGAGTTTGTGTTTAGTTCTGGTATTGAAGAGAATAAGAAGTGGGCTTGTGTGTGCATCTAAAGTTTAGACTTAACTTGGATTTATTTGTGTAATTGCAGCAGTTTGTTTTAATAATTGCGTTTGAAGTTTGGCGATGGGCTGAATGGCTTTGTGCACGAATGATCTGTTGTTTAGTTTTGATGGTTGCAACCGAGCATGGTGTTAATGGGGCCTCACAACTTTGTAGGTGAGTTCTGGAATTTTCAATTAAGGAAGAAACCCTGACCGAGAAAGATTTACTTTCAATTTTATCATTTTTGTCATTTAGTTTTGTTCCTGTACGACCCTGGATGTGAGTGGATGCATAGATCTGTGCTCATGCAAATGAAATGAGAGTTTTAGTAAATGACATTACCTTGTATGTTGATCACAGATGGTAGTGTTGGGGCAGAAGAAAATCTCTGAAGAAACTGTTTCAAGCTGTGTATATTGATGCTCAGATGTGCGGTATCTCCAGGAAGAAATTGACTGCAATTCCAGTTGAGAATGGACAGTCAAAAGTCATTTATCCAAGTGATCGATACAGGGATTCCCGTGTGAATAGTTTCTGATGGCTGTTTTGTTTGGAACGGCATTGTTGGGAGTCGGGTTTTGTGTAATATATGAAAGTCGTAGCGTTTCGTTTCATGCATGCATTGTTTGAGATTAACAAGAATTCTCCTTCATGGCCTTTGAATCTGCTTTATAAGCACGTAATTTGATTTATTCAGTTTTATCATCATTTCTTTCGCAATAAATTTCATTTTTTTAATGGATGCAGAGCCGGTAGCCACTTTACTCAATTGATGCAGACATGAATAAACTGTTTCAGTGCCATAACTTTCCTGCAGTTCTGCGGGATTGAAGAAAGACAGGAGTTTTAAAGTGGATTCACTCAGTTGATAGAATGCGCTGTTTCTGCATTGTCCATTTCCAACATTTTAACACTGAGAAGTGTTAAATTGAATTTCAGATGCATGTGGCTAATTTCCAGTTGTTTTTCTGAAGAAGTCTTCGTGGCTTCATATGTTTACACTGCATGAAGCAGTGTCGCTTCGGGAGGAATATTACTAACTAAGTCTAGAAGGTAAGAATTAATCAATTCCTTAGGATAATATGCTCACCGTATTTAGGTATTCTCATTACAAAGTAAAGTGGTTTTTTTAAAAAAGACGTGTTGTGAAATCCTGTTCTGTCTATGAGCTGCTGAGTATTTGTATTATCACTTTGCATGTTAATTACATCTGACATTATTAGAGCACAATAGAGAGTCGGAGAGACTTGATTATTTTGTAACGTCATATTTTCTGACACAGTGGATTGGAGCCGCAAAATTCAGTGTTTGTAGTAATGAGCTGTCTGTTTCATTTTGCATAATGTCGCTTATTCAAAAAAATTCAACAAGCCTATCCTCAAGAGTATTTCAGTCAGACAATGCAGAGAACACAATAAAATAGTCACATCTACGGATTTGCATTTGGCATTATCAGTTCACTGAATTTACAAGCGAAAATGGAAAATTTTCTAAATATGGCAAGGAATTGTTTACTTCCCAAAACAAATTCTGTGGGATTCCATGAATTAACAGATCCTCAATTTATCATCACAGATAGTGGTTTGTCACTTCAATGATGTAACCAAACTTTCTCGGCTCTGTCAGCATCCTCCGTCAAATTTTTCCACCTTCTCATTTTATTTGTAATATATTGATCAGAACATTCCAGGCAAACGTATACGGAGGATGGAAAAGACTGTGCATGTAAGAGCTATTCCCCTCGTCAGAGCTGACTTTCACGAATTCCTGGAAAGCTATTGTTTTATAAGTTTGTGCATTGTTTTGGAAATTTGGGGAAACGAAATATCAAAGCAAGGCAGTTTAAAAAGGAGGAAGATTAGACAAAGTTGGGCACCACATGGTCCGCCAGAGAGAAATAGAGAGAGAGATAAACTATTACGGGTATCTGACACAGCAGTGAATCTGCACAGCTCCAGCCTTTGCTGTTTGAGTCCATGTGTTTCTGGCAATCGGAGAGCATCTGAGAAAACAAAATAGCAAAAATCACAGTTGCTCTTAGAGGAACTTGTGTGTAAGAGTTCACAGCATTGGAGCAGATAAGGGCATGGTGTTTAGGTGTAACCTTGCTGCCTTTTGTTGTGTCAGTCTACAACAGCGAGTCGAGCGAGTTCATTCTTGGGTATTAATTTTATTGAGGTCTGTCTCTTGATTAAATTGTAAAGGTAGAAGTCATTGGTTATAAGTTACCCGGAGAAGTGTCTTTTAGAGCTCTGCGGCTGTGGTATTTTCTGGGTCTGTAGATTATTGAGGTGCAAAGATGACTTTTAGTGGACTGATGACCTCTTCCTGTCAGATGTGGGAGATTAGGGAAAGTTCCCATTTACTGAAGATTATGTCTACAGTAAGTGTGTTTGGTTGTGAATCCTGTCAAGTCCCCTGGATCGATTGGAGAAGCAGTTAGAGGCAAACAGAAATTTATACAGGAGATAGGAGTGGGATGGCAATCATTTACAGGAAGAAGGGAAAACCGCAGATATAATCATGTAGATGGGACACCTCCAGGATTTGTTGAACAGGGAGGTGGATAGTGGAGAATGCTGTAGAACACAAAGGCTGATGTAAAGACAGAAAGGGAGCTAAGAGAATAGCGAATTTGTGTGTTTGATAATGGATAACATTAAGCTGTTAATTGGACAGGATATTCCTGCGATTGTGTCCAGGGAACATTTTTGTGTGGAACTGAGAAAAA